>NC_054383.1:37818150-38066517 GCF_017654675.1 Xenopus laevis | reverse complement strand
CGTCTGTTTAGCGCCCAGCTCGACTGTAATGTGGGGAAGAAGGCATGCCCCATTACGGAGGACAGACAGTGGTGCCGGAACACTTGGAGCATGAAGGCTGAGAAGTATCCTGCTGTCTATTGAGGGGTAAGTCAGGCTTGCATACAGGTTCCCTTTCCCCATGGGTTTCCTTGGTGAAGCTTTGGCTGATCCAGGGGAAAGGGACCCTGCCTTCCTTGGCAGTGGAGGAGGGTCTGAACAGCACCGCACCGCTGCAGCCCAGCTGAGCCATCTGGAATAAAGGGGCCCTTGCTTCTTAGAAGAGGGTCTGAAGAATCTGCACCTTTTGTATTTTTTTGGTCACAGGAATTGCTAGCTGGTTTACTACCGGATTCTTCCCTCTTTAATATCCTCATCCCATCTACCTATTTGGTTTCTGGTCTGTCTGTTTTAGATGCAAAGCGGATCCTCGGCTAGAATTGCGGTCAAAACACACCCTCTGTAACTGTAAGCGCTCCCTGGTCTTGGCCCCGAGGTTATTCGGCCCCATCCCGCCCTGCTCTTTGTCTCCCTAACGGGGTGGCGCGTCGAGAAGCTGGGCTCTTAAACACGACCGTACCAGGGTCGCCTTTCTCCGTCAACTCAGAGGATCGATAGGGATAAACCAGCAGGTGGTTACAACAGCTTAGCATCCTTCCCTCTGAGCTCAGGGGGCTTTTTTTGTTACCCTCATTGGTAGTTGTTCCCCCGCTCCAAATGTTAATGGAATTCCTATTTGCAAGAATCCCTTACTGTGAGCTTCGGCTGCTTCCCAATAAATCTCTAAGAAATAGGTGGCAATGATATCTTACCACGCATACGCGCTTCTCATCTTCCTCCTAACTAGAGAATGCCGAGTCTTGCATATAGCTTGTTTTCTGTTTCCAGCGCACGTCACTATGCGCTTTGTATATTATTTGCGGAACTCAGATGGCTTGCCGTGCGATAGCACGTGATCCCGCTAGTGCTGTATTTGCCCTGTGTTTCATACTTCGGAGTTCAAATGTTGTTGCCCATTTCAGAGACCCTCTCATATCCGGCAGTCGCTTACACTGCAAGGCTATACAGGCAGGGTGCCAGTCTTTTTATTCCTCATGGGATTCAATGGCACAAAGTCTTGGACATCACACACCTTTCGAGGATATGTTCTATTGTTGGGCGCGTGGAAGGGGGATCCTCTGTTATAGGAATCGAAGGGACCACATCGCACTGTACGACTATTCGCAAAATTATCTGCGAATGACCGAGCCATGTGAATACCGATCTCAGTATCACGTTTCTAAGACATCAAGGAGACTCTATTAGTCGTTCCCGTAGCAACGCAGACGTGTCTGTCACTTCCGGTTATCGAAGGGACCAGCTATTATGTTTGGCCCATTAATATATAATTCTGGTACTCTTCTCTTTACTGCTGTTTGCAATCCTCTACTCTTCTCCTCCCACTGTGCAATCTGTGCTTCTTCTCTTCCACAATGTCCAAATGTGGCCAATTCTTGTGCCGCGTCTCTTTTTCCTAGTGAAGCGTACAGTTTTAGTCCAGACGCACTATTCACTTTACATTATACACACTTGATCCTTCATTATTCCTGTAACAGCACACAAGCCCACTATGCTAAGCCTCTTCGCTGCTGTCCCGTCTGTTAGCCCCAGCTCGACTGTAATGTGGGGAAGAAGCATGCCCATTACGGAGATCAGACAGTGGTGGCCGCGAACACTTGGGAGTTTCATGAAGCGAGAAGTATTCACTGCTCTTTTATTGAGGGGGTAAAGTCAGCTTTCCATACAGGGTTCCCCTCCCCCCATGGGTTTCTTGGGTGAAGCTTGGCTGCATCCCAATGGAAAGTGACCCTGCCTATCCGTTTGCAGTGAGGAGGTCTGAAGACACCTTGCACTCCGCTGAGCCATCTGGAATCTGCACCTTTTGTATTTTAGGGCACTGGATTTTCTGCACAGATTCGGTAACATAAACCCATAGGTCGGGAGGAGTTATCCCTGTCTCTTCGGAGGGGTTAAAGCCGTACTTTTACAGTACAGGGTGCTTCTCCCCAAACATGCAAAGGTGTGTAATACAGCTTAGCATTCTCTGCTCTTCCCCCTATTGGTAGTTTCCCCCCCAATGTTCTAATGTATTTATGCTGCTTCTCTTTCCTCGCTGTGCAACTTCACTTCCCCTACTGTGCAAGTCTGCTGCTTCTTTTCTTTTCAAGTCACTAAGCATATTTCTCTACAACCTTTATTTCCCTTTTTCAGCAAATGTGTTATTCAGAACTCCATTTATGCCCCTTACACTCATCATGGACACACACTTTATTGTTTCTTAAGCGGAAAAATCCAAAATTATGGCCCCTAGATATTATTTAAAAAGTAGACTTTATACAAAAGAGCATTAAACAGCTTAGTGTTCTGTGCTTCTTCCCACTTTGGTAGTTTTGGCCCTTAATATTATAATTCTGTACTCTTCTCTTACTGCTGTGCAATCCTTCTACTTCTTCTCCTCTCCACTGGTGCAATTCTGTGCTTCTTCTCTTCCACAATGCCAAATGTGGCATTCTGTGCCGCTTCTTCTTTCTTACCTAGTGAGCTGTACATTGTCCAGACGCACTATTCCTTACTACATTATACACACTGATTCCTTCCATTATTCCTGTAACACACACAAGGCCACATGGCTAAGCTCTTCGCTGCTGTCCCGTCTGTTAGCCCAGCTCGAACTGTAATGTGGGCGGAAGAGGCATGCCCCATTACGGAGACCAGACCAGTGCGTGCCGAACACTTGACATGAAGGCTGAGAAGTATCACGCCTCTATTGAGGGGTGGTAAAGTCAGGTTTGCCATTACAGGCGTTCCCCTCCCCCATGGGTTTCTTGGGTTGAAGTCTTTGGCTGATCCCAATGGAGAAGGGACCCTGCCCTATCCCTTGCAGTGTGAGTAGGGTCTTAAGACACCTGCACCCGCTGAGCCATCGAAATAAAGGGGCCTTGCTTCTTAGAAGAGGCGTCTGAAGAATCTGCACCTTTTGTATTTTTAGTCACTGGATTTTCTGCACAGGATTCGTAACAAAACCCATGGTCGGGAGGGGTTATCCCTGTCTCTTCGGAGCGGGTAAAGCCGGCTTTTACAGTACAGAGCTTCTTTCCCAAACATGTAAAGGGGTAAACAGTTCTAGCATTCTCTGCTCTTCACCCTTTTGGTTAGTTTTTCACCCCTCATTTCTAATGTTATGCTGCCTGATCTTCTCGCTGTGCAACTTACTTCTCCCCTACTGTGCAAGTCTGCTATGCTTCTTTTTCTTTCAAAGTCACTTAAGCTCTATCAATCATACAACCTTACTTTCCCTTTTCAGCAAATGTGTTGATTCAGAACTCCATAGCCCCTACACTACATCATGGACACACACTTTATTGTCTTCTTTCAAAGGGGAAAATCAAAATATTGGCCCTTAGATATATTAAAAAGAGACCTTTCAAAAGAGCATGTAAACAACTAGTGTTCTGTGCTCTTCCCACATTTTGTTAGGTTTTTGCCCTTAATATTTATAATTCTGTACTCTCTCTTTACTGCTGTGCAATCCTCACTTTCTCCTCTCCACTGTGCATATTCTTGTGCTTTCTTCTCTTCCACAATGTCCAAATGTGCAATTCTGTGCCGCATTCTTCTTTTCCTAGTGGAGCTTGACATTAGTTCCAGACGGGCACTATTCACTACATTTTATACACACTGATCCTAAATCCATTATCCTGTAATCCACACACCAAGCCAATGCTAAGCTCTTCGCTGCTGTCCCTCTGTTAGCCCAGCTCGACTGTAATGTGGGGAAGAAGCCATGCCCCATTACGGGAGGGAACAGACAGTGGTTGCCGGAACACGTGCGAGCATAAGGCTGAGAAGTATCCTCGCTCTATTGAGGGTAATATGTCAGGCTTGCCATACAGGGTTCCCTCTTCCCCCCATGGGTTTCTGCGGTTGTGAAGTCTTGGCTGATCCCAATGGAAAATTGGGACCTGGCCTATCCCTTGCAATGTGGAGGAGCGTTCTGAAGAACACCTGCACCCACGAGCCATCTGGAATAAAGGGGCCTTGCTTCTTAGAAAGAGGTCTGAAGAATCGCACCTTTTTGATTTTTAGGTCACTGGCATTTTTTCGTTGCCACAGTGATTCGGTAACAAAAACCCATGGTCGGGCAAGCGGGTTTATCCCTGTCTCTTCGTGAGGGGTAAGCCGGGGCTTTACAGCTACGGCGTGCTTCCCCAACATTGTAAAGGTGTAAACAGCTTAGCATTCTCTGCTTCTTCACTCCTTTGGTAGTTTCCCCTCTCATTGTCTAATGTTACTGCTGTCTTATCTTCCATCGCCTGCTGCAACTTCACTTCCCTCTACTGTGCAAGTCGTGCCCTTCTTTTTCTTTTCAAAAGTCACTAAGCTTTATTTCTCATACTAACCTTTTACTTTCCCTTTTCAGCAAATGTGTTATTTCAGAACTCCATTATGCCCCTACACTACATCAATGGACACACACTTTATTGTTTCTTTAAAGAAAATCCAAAATTTATGGCCCGTAGATTATTAAATTAAGAGGACTTTTCAAAAGAGCATGTAAACAACTTAGTGTTCTGTGCTCTTCCCACTTTGGTAGTTTGGCCCTTAATATATTTATTCTGTACTTCTTCTCTTTACTGCGTGCAATCCTCTACTCTTCTCCTCGTCCACTGTGCAATTCTGTGCTCCTTCTCTTCCACAATGTTCCAATGCTGCAATTCGTGCCGCTTCTTCTTTTTCCTTTTAGTGCAGCTGTACATTAGTCCAGACGCCACTATCACTACCATTATACTCACTGACCTTCCATGTATCCTGTAAACACACACAAGCCACATGCTAAAAGCTCTTCGCTGCTGTCCCGTCTGTTAGCCCAGCTCGGACCTGTAATGGGGGGAAATGAAGGCATGCCCCATACGTGAGGACGACAGTGGTGCCGGAACACTTGCGAGCATGAAGGCTGAGAATGTATCACTGCTCTATTGTAGGTCGGTAAAGTCAGGCTTGCCCATTACAGGGTTCCCCTTCCCCCCATGGGTTTCTTCGGTGAAGCTTTTTGGGCTGACCCAATGGAAGGGACCCTGCTATCCTTGCCCAGTGGAGGAGGGTCTGAAGATATCTGCACCCGCTGAGCCATCTGGAATATAATGGGCCCTTGCTTCTCTTAGAAGAGGCGTCTGAAGAATCATGCACCTTTTGTATTTTAGGGCACTGGATTTTTCGCTACAGGTATCGGTAACAAAACCCATGTCGGGGAGGGGTTATCCCTGTCTCTCGGAGGAGGTAAAGCACGCGGCTTTACATGTACAGCGGTGCTTCTCCCAACATGTAAAGGTTAAAACAGCTTAGCATTCTCTGCTCTTCACCCTTTAAGAGTTTCCCCCTCATTTGTTCTAATGTTATGCTGCTTATCTTCCTCGCTGTGCATAACTTCACTTCCCCTACTGTGCAAGTCTGGTGCTTCTTTCTTTTCAAAGTCACTAAGCTTTATTCTCATACAACCTTACTTTCCACTTTCAGCAAATTGTTATCAGAACTCCCATATGCCCCTACCTTACATTCATGGACACACACTTTATTGTTTCTTTAAAGGGAAAATCCAAAATTATGGCCCTTAGCATATATTAAAAAGAGACTTTTCAAAAGAGCATGTAAAACAACTTAGTGTTCTGTGCTCTTCCCACTTTGTAGTTTTGGCCCTAATGTATATAATTTCTGCTACTTCTTCTCTTTACTGCTGTGCAATCCTTACTTCTCTCCTCTCCACTGTGCAATTCTGTGCTTCTTCTCTTTCCACATTGTCAAATGTGCAATTCTGGCCGTTTCTTCTTTCCTAGCTGAGCTGTTACATTAGTCCAGACGCCACTATTCACAACATATTACACACTGATCCTTCCATTATTTCCTGCTAACACACACAAGCTTCACATGCCTAAGCTCTTCGGCTGCTGTGCCCGCTGTTAGCCCAGCTCACTGTAATGTGGTGGAAGAAGGCATGCCCCATTACGGAGGACAGACAGTGGTGCCGGAAACATTGGAGCATGAAGGCTGAGTAATATCACTGCTCTATTGAGCGGGTAAAGCAGGCTTGCCATACAGGGTTCCCCTCCCCCCATGGCGTTTTCTTGGGTGAAGCTTTGGCTGATCCCAATGGAAAGGGACCCTGCCTATCCTTGCAGTGGAGGAGGGTCTGAAGACACCTTGCACCCGCTGAGCCATCTGGTAAAAAGGGGCCCTTGCTTCTTAGAAGAGGGTCTGAAGAATCTGCACCTTTTGTATTTTTTAGGGTCACTGGATTTTCTGTTTCACCAGGATTCGGCGTAAATCAAAAACCCAGGTCCGGGAGGGGTTATCCCTGTCTCTTCGGAGGGAAAAAAGCCGGGCTTTTACAGTACAGGGTGCTTCTACCCAACATGTAAAGGGTGGATAAACAGCTTAGCATTCTCTTGCTCTTTCCCTATTGGTAGTTTTCCCCTCAATGTCTAATGTTATGCTGCTTACTCTCCTCTCTGTGCAACCTCACTTTCTCCCTACTGTCAAGTCTGTGCTTCTTTCTTTTCAAAGTCACTAGGCTTTATTATCATACCACCATTTTACTTTCCCTTTTTCAGTCAAATGTGTCATTCCAGAACTTCATATTGCCCCTACACTATACATGGACCACACACTTTATTGTTTCTTAAAGGACCAAATCCAAAATTATTGGCCCTAGATATATTTAAAAAAAGAGACTTTTCTAAAGAGTGCATGTAAACAGCTTAGTGTTGCTGTGCTCTTCTCACTTTGTAGTTGTGGACCTTAATACTGTATATAATTCGTACTTCTTCTCTTTTACTTGCTGTTGAACAATCAAAATCTACTTCTTCCCTTCCTCATTTTGAGAATTCTATACTTCTTCTCCTCTCACTGTTTGCAATTCTGTTCTTCTTCCTCCACAATTGTCCAAATGTGAAATTCTGTGCCCTCTTCTTTCCTATTGAGCAGCATTAGCCATACGCCTCACTATTCACTACATTATACACACTGATTCCTCCATATATTCCTGTAACACACAGAAGCCACATGCTAAGCTCTTCGCTGCTTGTCCCGCTGTTAGCCCAGCTCGGACGTAATGTGGGGAAGAAGGGCATGCCCCATACGGAGGACAGGCGTTGGTAGCCCGGACCACTTGGAGCATGAAGCTGAGAAGTATCCACTGCCTATTGAGGGGTACAGGCCAGGCTGCCATACAGGGTTCCCTTCCCCCCCATGGGTTTTCGCGGTAAGCTATGGCTGATCCAGTGGAAAGGACCCTTGGCCTATCCTTGCAGTGGAGGAGCGGCTGAACACAACCTGCACGCCGAGTCATCTGGAAATAAAGGGGCCTCTTTCTTCTTAGAAAGAGGGTCTGAAGAATCTACACCTTTTGTATTTTTAGTCACTGGTTTTCTGCAAAAGGATTCGTAACAAAAACCCTATTCGGTCGGGAGGGTGTATCCCTTCTTCTTCGGAGGGTAAAGCCGGCTTTACAGTTACAGGGTGCTCTCCCAACATGTAAAGGTGTAAACAGCTTAGCATTCTCTGCTCTTCCCCCTTTTGTATTTTCCCCCTCATTGTCTAACGTATATAGCTGCTTCTCCTCCCCTACTGGCAAGTCTGTGCTTCTTTTTCTATTCAAAGTCTACCTAGTAATTAATTCTCATACCGCCTTTACTTATCTCCTTTTCAGCAAATGTGCTAGTTTGTCAATTCAGTAACTCCATATGCCCCTTCACTTACATCATGGACACATACTTTATTTTATTTAAAGGGAAAATCCAAAATTTTATGCCCTAGATACTATTTAAAAGCAGATTTTTCCCCAAAAAAAAGGAAAAAAAAAAAAGGGGGGGGGGGCGGGGCGGGGCATGTTAAAACAACTTAGTTGTTCTGTCGCTCTTACCCCCCTTTTGTAGTTTGGCCCTTAATATAATAATTCTGCACTTCTCTACTTCTGTAGCAATTCCCTGCTTCTCCCTTCCTCAGTGAAACAATTCTGTACGTGCTTCTCCTCTCCACTGTGCCAATGTCTGTGCTTCTTCTCTTCCACCAATGCTTCCAAATGTGCAATTCTTGTACCGCTTCTTTTCCTAGTGAGCAGTACATTATCGCATACGCACATTCACTACATTTATACACCACTGATCCTCCCATTATTCCTGTAACACACAGAAGCCACATGCTAAGCTCTTCGCTGCTTTTGTCCCGTCTGTTAGCCCCAGCTCGACTGTAATGTGGGGAAGAAGGCATGCCCCATTACGGAGGACAGACAGGTGGTGACCGGACACTTGTGAGCATGAAGGCCTTGAGAAGTATTCACTGCTCTATTGAGGCGGTACAGCCTAGGCTTTGCCATAACAGGGTTCCCCTTCCCCATGGGTTTCTCGGGGTGAAGCTTTTGGCTGATCCAGTGGAAAGGGACCCATGCCTATCCTTGCAGTGGAGGCAGCGGTCTGAACACACCTGCACCGCCTGGTCATCTGGATAAAGGGGCCCTTCTTCTTAGAAGAGGCGTCTGAAGAATCTACACCTTTGTTATTTTTAGGTCACTGGGTTTTCTGCAAAGGATTCCGTAACCAAAAACCATGGTCGGGAGGGTAATCCCTGTCTCTTCGGGAGGGTAAAGCCGGCTTACAGTACAGGTGCTTTCTCCCAACATGTAAAGGGTTAAACAGTCTAGCACTCGCTCTCCCCTTTTGGTAGTTTTCCCCCTCATTGTCTAACGTTATGCTGCTTTCTCCTCCCCTATGTGCAAGTCTGTGCTTTTTTTCTTTTTTTCAAAGTCACTAGGCATTAATCTCATTACCGCCTTACTTTCCCTTTTCCAGCAAATGTGTCATTATCAGAAATCCATATGCCCCTAACTACATCTATGGACACACACTTTATTGTTTCTTTTAAAGGGGAAAATCCAAAATTAATGCCCTAGATATATTAAAAAGAGGGACTTTCAAAAGAGCATGTAAACAACTTAGTGTTCTGTGCTCTCCCACTTTATGTAGTTTTGGCCCTTAAATATAATTCTGTACTTCTTTCCTTACTGCTGTGCAATCCTCTACTTCTTCTCCTCTCCACTGTGCCATATTCTGTGCTTCTTCTCTTCCACAATGTCCAAATGTGCATTCGTGTGCCGCCTTCTTCTTTTCCTAGTGAGCTGTACATTAGTCCAGACGCAAACTATTCACTACCATTATATCACACTGCATCCTTCCATTATTCCTGTAACACACACAAGCCACATGGCTAAAGCTCTTCGCTGCTGTCCCGTCCTGTTAGCCCAGCTCGATCTGTAATGTGGGGAAGAACGGCATTTGCCCCCATTACGAGGGACTAGACCAAGTGGTTGCCGAAACACTTTGGAGCATGTAATGCTTGAGAAGTATCAATGCTCTATTGATCGGGGTAAAGTCAGGCTTCCATTTTACAGAGGTTCCCCTTCCCCCCATGGGTTTCGTGGGTGAAGCTTTGGCTGATCCCAATGGAAAGGGACCCTGTCTCTATCCTTGCAGTGGTAGGAGAGTCTGAAGACATCTGCACCCGCTGAGCCATTCTGAGAATAAAGCGGGCCCTTGCTCTAGAAGAGGCGTCTGAAGAATCTGCACCTTTGTGTATTTTTAGCGGGGCACTGGATTTTCTGCATTCAGGATTCGTAAACAAAAACCCATGTCGGAATGCGTTATCCCTGTCTTCGGTGGGGTAAAGCCGGGCTTTACAGTACAGGTGCTTCTCCCACATGTGAAAGGTGTAAACAGCTAGCATTCTCTGCTCTTCACCCTTTTGGATAGTTTTCCCCCTCATTGTCTAAGTTATGTGCTTATCTTCCTCGCGTGCAACTTCACTTCCCTACTGTGCCAAGTTCTGTGCCTTCTTTTTCTTTTTCAAAAGTCACTAAGCTTTATTCTTCATACCAACCTTTACTTTCCCTTTTCAGCAAAATGTGTTATTCAGAACTCCATATGCCCCTTACCACACATCATGGACACACAAAACTTTATTGTTTCTTAAAGGGAAATCCAAAAATTAGGCCCTAGATATATTTAAAAGAGGACTTTTCAAAAGAGCATGTAAATCAACTTGTGTTCTGTGCTCCCTATTTCCCATTTTGGTAGCTTTGCCCTTAATATATAATCTTTACCTTCTTCTCTTTACTTGCTGTGCAACCACTCTACTTTCTTCTCCTCTCCACTGTGCAATTCTGTGCTTTCTTCTCTTCACAATGTCCAATGTGCAATTCTGTGCCGCTTCTTCTTTTTTCCATGGTGAGCTGTATCATTAGTCCGACCACTATTCACTACATTATACACACTGATCCTTCCATATATTCCTGTATACATCACACAAGCCACATGCTAAGCTCTTCGCTGCTGTCCCGTCTGTAGCCAGCTCGACTGTTAATGTGGGGAAGAAGGCATTGGCCCATTACGGAGGACAGGACAGTGGCTGCCGGAACACTTGGATGCATGAAGGCTGAGATAGTATCCCACTGCTCTATTGAGGTTAAAGTCAGGCTTTCCATACGGGTTCCCCTTCCCCCCATGGAGTTTCTTGGGTGAAAGCTTTGGGTGATCCCAATGGAAAGCGGGACCCCTGCCTATCCTTGCTAGTGGGAGGAGGTCTAAGACACCTTGCCCGCTGAGCATCTGAATCTGCCACCTTTTGTATTTAGGCCACCTGGATTTTCTGCACAGGCATTCTGGTAACAAAAAACCATGTCGGGACGGTTAATCCCTGTCTCTTCGGAGGGGTAAAGCCGGGCTTTACGTTACAGGGTGCTTCTCCCAACATGTAAAGGGTGTAAACAGCTTAGCATTCTCTGCTCTTTCACCCTTTGGTAGTTTTCCCCCTCCATGCCCTAATTGTATGGTGCTTATCTTTCCTGCGCTCGTGCAACTTTCAACCTTCCTAACGTGCAAGGTCTGTGCTTCTTTTTCTTTTCAAAGTCACTAAGCTTTATTCTCATACAAAACCGTTTACTTTCCCTTTTTCAGCAAATTGTGGTATTCAGAACTCCATATGCCCCTACACTACATCATGGACACACACTTTTATTTTCTTTAAAGGGGAAAAACCAAATATTTTATGGCCCTTAGATATATTTAAAAAGAGAACTAATTTCAACAGAGCATGTAAACAAACTTTTGTTCTGTGCTTCTTCCCACTTATGGTAGTTTTGGCCTAATATATAATTCTGCTACTTCTTCTCTTAAACTGTGTGCAATCCTCTTAACTTTCTTCTCCTCTCCACTGTGCAATTCTTGTGCTTCTTCTCTTCCACAATGTCCAAATGTGCAATTCTGTTGCCGCTTCTTCTTTTTCCTATGAGCTGTACATTAGTCCAGACGCACTATTTCACTACATTTAACACACTATCCTTCCATTATTCCTGTAACACACACAAGCCACATGCTAAGCTCTTCGCTGCTGTTCTCCGCTGTTAAGCCCCAGCTCGACTGTTAATGTGGGGAAGAAGCATGCCCATTACGGAGGACCAGCGACAGTGTGCCGAACACTGGAGCATGAAGGCTGAGAAAGTATCACTGCTCTAATTGAGGGTAAAGTTCAGGCTTTCCATGACAGTGTCCCCTTCCCCCCATGGGTTTCTTGGGTGAAGCTTTTGCTGATCCCAATGGAAAGGACCCTTGTCTATCCTTGCAGTGGAGCGAGGGTCTGAAGACACCTGCACCGCTGAGCCATATCTGGAATCTGCACCTTTGTATTTTAGGGCACTGGATTTCTTGCACAGATTCGTGGTAACATTAACCCTAGTTGGTCGGTGAGGGTTATCCCTGTCTCTTCGGAGAGGGGTAAACCGCGACTTTACAGTACAGGGTGCTTCTCCAACATGCAAAGATGGTGTAAACATGCTTAGCTTCTCGTGCTCTTCCCCCTATTGGTAGTTTTTCCCCCTCAATGTCTAATGTTATGCTGCTTCTCTTCCTTCGCTGTGCAACTTCACTTTCCCTACTGAGTGCAATCTGTGCTTCTTTTTCTTTCAAAGTCACTAAGCTTTATTCTTCATACAACCTTTTACTTCCCTTTTCAGCAAATGTGTTATTCAGAACACTCCATATGCCCCTACACTACATCATGGACACACACTTTATTGTTTCTTTAAAGGGAAAATCCCAAAAATTTATGGCCTTTAGATATATTTTATTAAAAGAGACTTTTCAATAAAGAGCATTGTAAAAACAACTTAGTGTTCTGTGCTCTTCCCCAACTTTGGTAGTTTTGGCCCTTATATAATATATATTCTGTACTTCTTCTCTTACTGCTTGCAATCCTCACTTCTTTCTCCTCTCCACTAAGAGAGAGTGTACAATTCTTGCTTCTTCTCTTCCCACAAAATGTACCAAAGTGGGTGCAATATCTGGCCGCTTCTTCTTTTTCCTAGAAATGACCTGTTACTTAGTCCTAACGCACTATTCACTACATATACACCACTGATCCTTCCATTATTCCTAACACCAACACAAGCCACATGCTAAACTCTTCGCTGCTGTCCGTCTGTTAGCCCAGCTCGAACTGTAATGTGGGAAGAAGGCAGCCCCATTACGGAGGGACAGAACAAGTTGGGTGCCTGCGTAAACACTTTGCGAGCATGAATGGCTGAGAAGTATCACTGCTCTTATTGAGCGGGTAAAGTCAGGCTTTCCATTACAGGGTCCCCTCCCCCCATGTTGGTTTCTGCGGTGAAGCTTTGGCTGATCCCAATGGAAAGGGACCACTGCCTATCCTTGCAGTGGAGAGGGTCTGAAGACACCTGCCAACCCGCTGAGCCATATGGAATCTGCACCTTTTGTATTTTTGGGCACTGGATTTAACCCTGCACAGATTTCGGTAACAAAACCCATGGTCGGGAGGTTATCCCTGCTCTGCGTGAAAAGGGGTAAAGCCGGTCTTATAGTATACCTAGTGTGCTCTCCCAACATGTAAAGGGTGTAAACGCCTTAGCATTTCTCTGCTCTTTCCCCCATTGGTAGTTTTCGCCCTCAATGTCTAATGTTATGCTGCTTCTCTTCCTCGCTGTTGCAACTTTCACTTCCCTACTGTGCAAGTTCTGTCTTCTTTTTTCTTTTTCAAAGTCACTTAAGCTTTATTTGCTCATACAACCTTTACTTCCCTTTTCAGCAAATGTGTTATTTTTCAGAAACTCCATATGCCCCTACACACATGGCCATGGACCACACATTTATTGTTTCTTTAAAGGGAAAATCTCAAATTATTATGGCCCTAGATATATTTTAAAAAGAGTACTTTTCTAAAAAGAGCCATTGTAAACAAAATTAGTGTTCTTGCTCTTCCCACTTTGGTAAAGTGGCCCTTAATATATATATTCTGTTACTTCTTCTCTTATCTGCTGTGCAATCGCAATCTTACTTCTTCTCTCCCACTTGTGCAATTCTGTGCTTCTTCTCTTCCACAATGTCCAAAGTCAATTTCTGTGCCGCTTCTTTCTTTTCCTAGTGAGCTGCTACATTAGTGCCAGACGCACTTTCACGTACATTATACACACTGATCCTTCCATTATTCCTGTAACACACACAAGCCACATGGCTAAGCTCTTCGCTGCTGTCCCGTCTTGGTTAGCCCAGCTCGACTGTAATGTGGGGGAAGAAGGCATGCCCCAATACGGAGGACGGACAGTGGTGCCGGAACACTGGACATGAAGGCTGAGAAGTATCACTGCTCATTGAGGGGTAAAGTCAGGCTTGCCATACAGGTTCCCCTTCCCCCATGGGTTTTCTTGGTGTGAAGCTTTGGGCCTGATCCCAATGGAAAGGACCCTGCCTATCTTGCAGTGGATGGAGGCGTCTGAAGACACCTGCCACCCGCTGAGCCATCTGGATATATTAAGGGCCCTTGCTTCTAGAAGAGGCGTCTGAAGAATCTGCACCTTGTATTTTTAGGTCACTGGATTTTCTGCACAGGATTCGGTAACAAAACCCATAAGGTCGGGAGGGGGTTATCCCTGTTTCTCTCGGAGGGTAAACCGGGCTTACAGCTAACAGGGTTGCTTCTCCCAACATGTAAAGGGTTAATACAGCCTTAGCATTCTCTGCTCTCACCCTTTTGTAGTTCCCCCTCATTGTTAATGTTATCTGCTTATCTTCCTCGCTGTGCATGAACTCACTTCCCTACTGTTGCAAGTCTGTGCTTCTTTTTCTTTTCAAAAGTCACTTAAGCTTTATCTCATACAACCTTACTTCCCTTCAGCAAATGTGTTATTCAGAACTCCATATGCCCTTACACTACATCATGGACACACACTTTATTTGTTTCTTAAAGGCGAAAAATCCCAAAATTATGGCCCTAGATATATTTAAAAAGAGACTTTCAAAAGAGCATGCTATAACAACTTAGTGTTCTGTGCTCTCCACTTTGGTGTTTGCGCCCTTAATTAGGATAATTCTGATACTTCTTCTCTTTACTGCTGTGCAATCCTCTACTTCTTCTCCTCTCCACTGTGCAATTCTGTGCTTCTCTCTTTCCACAATTGTCCAAACTGTGCAATTCGTGCCGCTTCTTCTTTCCAGTAGCTGTACATTAGTCCAGACGCACTATTCACTTACATTATACACACTTATCCTTCCTATTATTCGTAACACACACAAACATGCTAAGCTCTTCGCTGCTGTTCCCGTCTGTTAGCCCAGCTCGACTTAGTAATGTGGGGAAGAAGGCCTGCCCCATTACGGAGGACAGACAGTGGGCCGGAAACACTGGCAGCATGAAGGCCTGAGAAGTATCAACTGCTCTATTGAGGGGGGTAAAGCAGGCTTCCATAACATTGTTCTCCTTCCCCCATGGGTTTCCTTTGGGTGAAGCTTTCGCTGATCCCAATGGAAAGGGACCCTGCCTATCCTTGACAGTGGAGGAGGCGTCTGAAGACACCTGCCACCGCTGCAGCCATCTGAGAATCTTTGCAACCTTTTTGTATTTTTTAGTTGGCAACTGGATTTTCTTTCACACAGGATCCGGTAACAAACCATGGATCGCGGAGGGGTTATCCCTGTCATCTTCGGAGGGTTTAAAGCCGGTGACATTTACAGTTACAGGGTGCTCTCCCACAATGCAGAAGGGTAGACTATTGTAAACAGACTTAGCATTTCTGCTCTTCCCCCTATTGTGTTTCGCCCTTCAATGTCTAATGTTATGCTGCTTCGTCTTCCTCGCTGTGCAACTTCACTTCCCCTACTGTGCAATTTCTGTGCTTCTTTTTCTTTTCAAAGTCACTAAGCCTTATTCTCATTTACAACCTTACTTTCCCTTTTCAGCAAATGTCTTATTCAGAACTCCATATGCCCCTAACACTACATCACTGGACACACACTTTATTGTTTCTTTAAAGGGAAAATTCCAAAATTTATGGCCTCTAGAAATTTAAAAAGAGACTTTTCAAAAGAGCATGAAAACAACTTAGTGTTCTGGTGCTCTTCCACTTTGGGTAGTTTTGGCCCTAATATATAATCTGTACTCTTCTCATTTACTGCCTGTGCAATCCTCTAACTTCTTTCCTCTCCACTGTGCAATTCTGTGCTTCTTCTCTTCCACAATGTTTCCAACATAGTGCAATTCTGTGCCGCTTTCTTTCTTTTTCCTAGTGAGCTGTACTTATTAGTCCAGACGCTACTAAATTCACTACATTATACACACTGATCCTTCCATTATTTCCTGTTAACACACACACAAGCCACATGCTAAGCCTTCGCTGCTGGTCCCGTCTGTTAGCCAGCATCTGACTGGTTAATGTGGGGAAGAAGTGCATGCCCCTATTACGGAGGACAGTACAGTGGTGCCGACACTTGGAGCATGAAGGCTAGAAAGTATCACTGCTCTATTGAGGCCGGTAAAGTCAGGCTGCCATAACAGGTGTTCCCCTTCCCCCCATGGGTTTCTTGGGTGAAGCGTGCTATCCAATGGAAGGGACCCTGCCTATCCTGCAGTGGAGGAGGGTCTGAAGACACCTTGCACTCCGCTGACCATCTGGAATACTGCACTCTTTTGTATTTTTAGGGCACTGGATTTTCTGCACAGGATCGTAACAAACCCTATGGTCGGAGCGGTTATCCCTGTCTCTTCGGAGGGTTAAAGCGACTTTACAGTACCTAGGGTGCTTCTCCCAACATGCCAAAGGGTTGTAAACAGCTTAGCATTCTACTGCTCTTCCCCCTGATGGTAGTTTTCCCCCCTCAATGTCTAATGTTATCTGCTTCTCTTCCTCGCTGTGGCAAACTTCACTTCCCTCTACTGCTGCAAGTCTGCTGCTTCTTTTTCTTTTCAAAGGTCAACTTAAGCTTTATTCTCATACAAACCTTTACTTTCCCTTTTCAGCAAATGTGTTATCAAACTCCATATGCCCCTACACTACATCATGGAACACACACTTTATTGTTACTTTAAAGGGAAAATCCAAAATATGGCCTAGATATATTTAAAAAGAGACTTTTCATAAAGGCCATTGTAAACAACTAGTGTTCTGTGCTCTCCCACTTTGGTAGTTTTGGCCCTTAATTAATAATCTTAACTTCTTCTCTTTACTGCTGTTGCAATCCTCTACTTCTTCTCTCTCCACTGTGCAATTCTGTGCTTCTTCAATCTTCCACCAATGTCCCATATGTGCAATTCTGTGCCCGCTTCTTCTTTTTCCTAGTGAAGCTGCTACATTAGTCCAGACGCACTATTCACTACCATTATACATACTGATCCTTCCATATTCCTGTTTAACACACAACAAAGCCACATGCTAAGCTTCTTCGCTGCTGTCCCGATCTGTTAGGACCCAGCTCGAACTGTAAATGTGGCGAAGATAGGGACATGCCCCATTACGGAGGGTACAGACAGTGTGCCGGAAACTTTGGAGCATGGAAGGCTGAGAAGTATCACTGCTCTATTGAGGGTAAAGTCAGGCTTTGCCATACAGGGTTTCCCCTTCCCCCCATGGGTTTCTTGGTGTGAGCTTTGGCTGCATCCCAATGGAAAGGGACCCTGCCTATCCTTGCAGTGGAGGAGGGTCTGAAGATCACCCTGCACCACTGAGCCATCTTGGAACGTAAAGGGGCCCTTTGCTTCTTTAGGAAGAGGTCTGAAGAATCTGCACCTTTGTATTTATAGCGTCACTGGATTTTCTGCACAGGTTCGGTAACAAAACCCATGGTCGGGAGGGGTTATCCCTGTCTCTTCGGAGGGGTAAAGCCGGGCTTTACAGTACAGGGTGCTTCTCCCAACATGTAAAGGGTGTAAACAGCTTAGCATTCTCTGCTCTTCACCCTTTTGGTAGTTTTCCCCCTCATTGTCTAATGTTATGCTGCTTATCTTCCTCGCTGTGCAACTTCACTTCCCCTACTGTGCAAGTCTGTTGCTTCTTTTTCTATTCAAAGTCACTAGGCATTAATTCTCATACCGCCTTTACTTTCCCTTTTCAGGCAAATGTGTCATTCAGAACTCCATATGCCCCTTCACTACATCATGGACACATACTTTATTTTTATTTAAAGGGAAAATCCAAAATTATGGCCTAGATATATTTAAAAGAGACTTTTCAAAGAGCATGTAAACAACTTAGTGTTCTGTGCTCTTCCCCTTTTGGTAGTTTTGGCCTTAATATATAATTCTGTACATTCTCTTTACTATCTGTGCAATTCCCTGCTTCTTCCCTTCCTCAGTGAACAATCTGTACGTCTTCTCCTCTCCACTGTGCAATTCTGTGCTTCTTCTCTTCCACAATGTCCAAATGTGCAATTCTGTACCGCTTCTTTTCCTAGTGAGCCGTACATTAGTCCATACGCACTATTCACTACATTATACACACTGATTCCTCCCATTATTCCTGTAACACACAGAAGCCACATGCTAGCTCTTCGCTGCTGTCCCGTCTGTTAGCCCAGCTCGACTGTAATGTGGGGAAGAAGGCATGCCCCATTACGGAGGACAGACAGTGGTGCCGGAACACTTGGAGCATGAAGGCTGAGAAGTATCACTGCTCTATTGAGGGGTACAGCCAGGCTTGCCATACAGGGTTCCCCTTCCCCCATGGGTTCTTGGGTGAAGCTTTGGCTGATCCCAATGGAAAGGGACCCTGCCTATCCTTGCAGTGGAGGAGGGTCTGAAGACACCTGCACCCGCGAGCATCTGGAATAAAGGGGCCCTTGCTTCTTAGAAGAGGGTCTGAAGAATCTGCACCTTTTGTATTTTTAGGTCACTGGATTTTCTGCACAGGATTCGGTAACAAAACCCATGGTCGGGAGGGGTTATCCCTGTCTCTTCGGAGGGGTAAAGCCGGGCTTTACAGTACAGGGTGCTTCTCCCAACATGTAAAGGGTGTAAACAGCTTAGCATTCTCTGCTCTTCACCCTTTTGGTAGTTTTCCCCCTCATTGTCTAATGTTATGGCTGCTATCTTCCTCGCTGTGCAACTTCACTCCCCTACTGTGCAAGTCTGTGCTTCTTTTTCTTTTCAAAGTCACTAAGGCTTATTCTCATACAACCTTTACTTTCCCTTTTCAGCAAATGTGTTATTCAGAACTCCATATGCCCCTACACTACATCATGGACACACACTTTATTGTTTCTTTAAAGGGAAAATCCAAAATTATGGCCCTAGATATATTTAAAAAGAGACTTTTCAAAAGAGCATGTAAACAACTTAGTGTTCTGTGCTCTTCCCACTTTGGTAGTTTTGGCCCTTAATATATAATTCTGTACTTCTTCTCTTTACTGCTGTGCAATCCTCTACTTCTTCTCCTCTCCACTGTGCAATTCTGTGCTTCTTCTCTTCCACAATGTCCAAATGTGCAATTCTGTGCCGCTTCTTCTTTTTCCTAGTGAGCTGTACATTAGTCCAGACGCACTATTCACTACATTATACACACTGATCCTTCCATTATTCCTGTAACACACACAAGCCACATGCTAAGCTCTTCGCTGCTGTCCCGTCTGTTAGCCCAGCTCGACTGTAATGTGGGGAAGAAGGCATGCCCCATTACGGAGGACAGACAGTGGTGCCGGAACACTTGGAGCATGAAGGCTGAGAAGTATCACTGCTCTATTGAGGGGTAAAGTCAGGCTTGCCATACAGGGTTCCCCTTCCCCCCATGGGTTTCTTGGGTGAAGCTTTGGCTGATCCCAATGGAAAGGGACCCTGCCTATCCTTGCAGTGGAGGAGGGTCTGAAGACATCTGCACCCGCTGAGCCATCTGGAATAAAGGGCCTTGCTTCTTAGAAGAGGGTCTGAGAATCTGCACCTTTTGTATTTTTAGGGCACTGGATTTTCTGCACAGGATTCGGTAACAAAACCCATGGTCGGGAGGGGTTATCCCTGTCTCTTCGGAGGGGTAAAGCCGGGCTTTACAGTACAGGGTGCTTCTCCCAACATGTAAAGGGTGTAAACAGCTTAGCATTCTCTGCTCTTCACCCTTTTGGTAGTTTTCCCCCTCATTGTCTAATGTTATGTGCTTATCTTCCTCGCTGTGGCAACTTCACTTCCCCTACTGTGCAAGTCTGTGCTTCTTTTTCTTTCAAAGTCACTAAGCTTTATTCTCATACAACCTTTACTTTCCCTTTTCAGCAAATGTGTTATTCAGAACTCCATATGCCCCTACACTACATCATGGACACACACTTTATTGTTTCTTTAAAGGGAAAATCCAAAATTATGGCCCTAGATATATTTAAAAAGAGACTTTTCAAAAGAGCATGTAAACAACTTAGTGTTCTGTGCTCTTCCCACTTTGGTAGTTTTGGCCCTTAATATATAATTCTGTACTTCTTCTCTTTACTGCTGTGCAATCCTCTACTTCTTCTCCTCTCCACTGTGCAATTCTGTGCTTCTTCTCTTCCACAATGTCCAAATGTGCAATTCTGTGCCGCTTCTTCTTTTTCCTAGTGAGCTGTACATTAGTCCAGACGCACTATTCACTACATTATACACACTGATCCTTCCATTATTCCTGTAACACACACAAGCCACATGCTAAGCTCTTCGCTGCTGTCCCGTCTGTTAGCCCAGCTCGACTGTAATGTGGGGAAGAAGGCATGCCCCATTACGGAGGACAGACAGTGGTGCCGGAACACTTGGAGCATGAAGGCTGAGAAGTATCACTGCTCTATTGAGGGGTAAAGTCAGGCTTTCCATACAGGGTTCCCCTTCCCCCCATGGGTTTCTTGGGTGAAGCTTTGGCTGATCCCAATGGAAAGGGACCCTGCCTATCCTTGCAGTGGAGGAGGGTCTGAAGACACCTGCACCCGCTGAGCCATCTGGAATCTGCACCTTTTGTATTTTTAGGGCACTGGATTTTCTGCACAGGATTCGGTAACAAAACCCATGGTCGGGAGGGGTTATCCCTGTCTCTTCGGAGGGGTAAAGCCGGGCTTTACAGTACAGGGTGCTTCTCCCAACATGTAAAGGGTGTAAACAGCTTAGCATTCTCTGCTCTTCCCCCTATTGGTAGTTTTCCCCCTCAATGTCTAATGTTATGCTGCTTCTCTTCCTCGCTGTGCAACTTCACTTCCCCTACTGTGCAAGTCTGTGCTTCTTTTTCTTTTCAAAGTCACTAAGCTTTATTCTCATACAACCTTTACTTTCCCTTTTCAGCAAATGTGTTATTCAGAACTCCATATGCCCCTACACTACATCATGGACACACACTTTATTGTTTCTTTAAAGGGAAAATCCAAAATTATGGCCCTAGATATATTTAAAAAGAGACTTTTCAAAAGAGCATGTAAACAACTTAGTGTTCTGTGCTCTTCCCACTTTGGTAGTTTTGGCCCTTAATATATAATTCTGTACTTCTTCTCTTTACTGCTGTGCAATCCTCTACTTCTTCTCCTCTCCACTGTGCAATTCTGTGCTTCTTCTCTTCCACAATGTCCAAATGTGCAATTCTGTGCCGCTTCTTCTTTTTCCTAGTGAGCTGTACATTAGTCCAGACGCACTATTCACTACATTATACACACTGATCCTTCCATTATTCCTGTAACACACACAAGCCACATGCTAAGCTCTTCGCTGCTGTCCCGTCTGTTAGCCCAGCTCGACTGTAATGTGGGGAAGAAGGCATGCCCCATTACGGAGGACAGACAGTGGTGCCGGAACACTTGGAGCATGAAGGCTGAGAAGTATCACTGCTCTATTGAGGGGTAAAGTCAGGCTTGCCATACAGGGTTCCCCTTCCCCCCATGGGTTTCTTGGGTGAAGCTTTGGCTGATCCCAATGGAAAGGGACCCTGCCTATCCTTGCAGTGGAGGAGGGTCTGAAGACACCTGCACCGCTGAGCCATCTGGAATAAAGGGGCCCTTTGCTTCTTAGAAGAGGGTCTGAAGAATCTGCACCTTTTGTATTTTTAGGTCACTGGATTTTCCTGCACAGGATTCGGTAACAAAACCCATGGTCGGGAGGGGTTATCCCCTGTCTCTTCGGAGGGGTAAAGCCGGGCTTTACAGTACAGGGTGCTTCTCCCAACATGTAAAGGGTGTAAACAGCTTAGCATTCTCTGCTCTTCACCCTTTTGGTAGTTTTCCCCCTCATTGTCTAATGTTATGCTGCTTATCTTCCTCGCTGTGCAACTTCACTTCCCCTACTGTGCAAGTCTGTGCTTCTTTTTCTTTTCAAAGTCACTAAGCTTTATTCTCATACAACCTTTACTTTCCCTTTTCAGCAAATGTGTTATTCAGAACTCCATATGCCCCTACACTACATCATGGACACACACTTTATTGTTTCTTTAAAGGGAAAATCCAAAATTATGGCCCTAGATATATTTAAAAAGAGACTTTTCAAAAGAGCATGTAAACAACTTAGTGTTCTGTGCTCTTCCCACTTTGGTAGTTTTGGCCCTTAATATATAATTCTGTACTTCTTCTCTTTACTGCTGTGCAATCCTCTACTTCTTCTCCTCTCCACTGTGCAATTCTGTGCTTCTTCTCTTCCACAATGTCCAAATGTGCAATTCTGTGCCGCTTCTTCTTTTTCCTAGTGAGCTGTACATTAGTCCAGACGCACTATTCACTACATTATACACACTGATCCTTCCATTATTCCTGTAACACACACAAGCCACATGCTAAGCTCTTCGCTGCTGTCCCGTCTGTTAGCCCAGCTCGACTGTAATGTGGGAAGAAGGCATGCCCCATTACGGAGGACAGACAGTGGTGCCGGAACACTTGGAGCATGAAGGCTGAGAAGTATCACTGCTCTATTGAGGGGTAAAGTCAGGCTTTCCATACAGGGTTCCCCTTCCCCCCATGGGTTTCTTGGGTGAAGCTTTGGCTGATCCCAATGGAAAGGGACCCTGCCTATCCTTGCAGTGGAGGAGGGTCTGAAGACACCTGCACCCGCTGAGCCATCTGGAATCTGCACCTTTTGTATTTTTAGGGCACTGGATTTTCTGCACAGGATTCGGTAACATAACCCATGGTCGGGAGGGGTTATCCCTGTCTCTTCGGAGGGGTAAAGCCGGACTTTACAGTACAGGGTGCTTCTCCCAACATGCAAAGGGTGTAAACAGCTTAGCATTCTCTGCTCTTCCCCCTATTGGTAGTTTTCGCCCTCAATGTCTAATGTTATGCTGCTTCTCTTCCTCGCTGTGCAACTTCACTTCCCCTACTGTGCAAGTCTGTGCTTCTTTTTCTTTTCAAAGTCACTAAGCTTTATTCTCATACAACCTTTACTTTCCCTTTTCAGCAAATGTGTTATTCAGAACTCCATATGCCCCTACACTACATCATGGACACACACTTTATTGTTTCTTTAAAGGGAAAATCCAAAATTATGGCCCTAGATATATTTAAAAAGAGACTTTTCAAAAGAGCATGTAAACAACTTAGTGTTCTGTGCTCTTCCCACTTTGGTAGTTTTGGCCCTTAATATATAATTCTGTACTTCTTCTCTTTACTGCTGTGCAATCCTCTACTTCTTCTCCTCTCCACTGTGCAATTCTGTGCTTCTTCTCTTCCACAATGTCCAAATGTGCAATTCTGTGCCGCTTCTTCTTTTTCCTAGTGAGCTGTACATTAGTCCAGACGCACTATTCACTACATTATACACACTGATCCTTCCATTATTCCTGTAACACACACAAGCCACATGCTAAGCTCTTCGCTGCTGTCCCGTCTGTTAGCCCAGCTCGACTGTAATGTGGGGAAGAAGGCATGCCCCATTACGGAGGACAGACAGTGGTGCCGGAACACTTGGAGCATGAAGGCTGAGAAGTATCACTGCTCTATTGAGGGGTAAAGTCAGGCTTGCCATACAGGGTTCCCCTTCCCCCCATGGGTTTCTTGGGTGAAGCTTTGGCTGATCCCAATGGAAAGGGACCCTGCCTATCCTTGCAGTGGAGGAGGGTCTGAAGACACCTGCACCCGCTGAGCCATCTGGAATAAAGGGGCCCTTGCTTCTTAGAAGAGGGTCTGAAGAATCTGCACCTTTTGTATTTTTAGGTCACTGGATTTTCTGCACAGGATTCGGTAACAAAACCCATGGTCGGGAGGGGTTATCCCTGTCTCTTCGGAGGGGTAAAGCCGGGCTTTACAGTACAGGGTGCTTCTCCCAACATGTAAAGGGTGTAAACAGCTTAGCATTCTCTGCTCTTCACCCTTTTGGTAGTTTTCCCCCTCATTGTCTAATGTTATGCTGCTTATCTTCCTCGCTGTGCAACTTCACTTCCCCTACTGTGCAAGTCTGTGCTTCTTTTTCTTTTCAAAGTCACTAAGCTTTATTCTCATACAACCTTTACTTTCCCTTTTCAGCAAATGTGTTATTCAGAACTCCATATGCCCCTACACTACATCATGGACACACACTTTATTGTTTCTTTAAAGGGAAAATCCAAAATTATGGCCCTAGATATATTTAAAAAGAGACTTTTCAAAAGAGCATGTAAACAACTTAGTGTTCTGTGCTCTTCCCACTTTGGTAGTTTTGGCCCTTAATATATAATTCTGTACTTCTTCTCTTTACTGCTGTGCAATCCTCTACTTCTTCTCCTCTCCACTGTGCAATTCTGTGCTTCTTCTCTTCCACAATGTCCAAATGTGCAATTCTGTGCCGCTTCTTCTTTTTCCTAGTGAGCTGTACATTAGTCCAGACGCACTATTCACTACATTATACACACTGATCCTTCCATTATTCCTGTAACACACACAAGCCACATGCTAAGCTCTTCGCTGCTGTCCCGTCTGTTAGCCCAGCTCGACTGTAATGTGGGGAAGAAGGCATGCCCCATTACGGAGGACAGACAGTGGTGCCGGAACACTTGGAGCATGAAGGCTGAGAAGTATCACTGCTCTATTGAGGGGTAAAGTCAGGCTTTCCATACAGGGTTCCCCTTCCCCCCATGGGTTTCTTGGGTGAAGCTTTGGCTGATCCCAATGGAAAGGGACCCTGCCTATCCTTGCAGTGGAGGAGGGTCTGAAGACACCTGCACCCGCTGAGCCATCTGGAATCTGCACCTTTTGTATTTTTAGGGCACTGGATTTTCTGCACAGGATTCGGTAACATAACCCATGGTCGGGAGGGGTTATCCCTGTCTCTTCGGAGGGGTAAAGCCGGACTTTACAGTACAGGGTGCTTCTCCCAACATGCAAAGGGTGTAAACAGCTTAGCATTCTCTGCTCTTCCCCCTATTGGTAGTTTTCCCCCTCAATGTCTAATGTTATGCTGCTTCTCTTCCTCGCTGTGCAACTTCACTTCCCCTACTGTGCAAGTCTGTGCTTCTTTTTCTTTTCAAAGTCACTAAGCTTTATTCTCATACAACCTTTACTTTCCCTTTTCAGCAAATGTGTTATTCAGAACTCCATATGCCCCTACACTACATCATGGACACACACTTTATTGTTTCTTTAAAGGGAAAATCCAAAATTATGGCCCTAGATATATTTAAAAAGAGACTTTTCAAAAGAGCATGTAAACAACTTAGTGTTCTGTGCTCTTCCCACTTTGGTAGTTTTGGCCCTTAATATATAATTCTGTACTTCTTCTCTTTACTGCTGTGCAATCCTCTACTTCTTCTCCTCTCCACTGTGCAATTCTGTGCTTCTTCTCTTCCACAATGTCCAAATGTGCAATTCTGTGCCGCTTCTTCTTTTTCCTAGTGAGCTGTACATTAGTCCAGACGCACTATTCACTACATTATACACACTGATCCTTCCATTATTCCTGTAACACACACAAGCCACATGCTAAGCTCTTCGCTGCTGTCCCGTCTGTTAGCCCAGCTCGACTGTAATGTGGGGAAGAAGGCATGCCCCATTACGGAGGACAGACAGTGGTGCCGGAACACTTGGAGCATGAAGGCTGAGAAGTATCACTGCTCTATTGAGGGGTAAAGTCAGGCTTGCCATACAGGGTTCCCCTTCCCCCCATGGGTTTCTTGGGTGAAGCTTTGGCTGATCCCAATGGAAAGGGACCCTGCCTATCCTTGCAGTGGAGGAGGGTCTGAAGACACCTGCACCCGCTGAGCCATCTGGAATAAAGGGGCCCTTGCTTCTTAGAAGAGGGTCTGAAGAATCTGCACCTTTTGTATTTTTAGGTCACTGGATTTTCTGCACAGGATTCGGTAACAAAACCCATGGTCGGGAGGGGTTATCCCTGTCTCTTCGGAGGGGTAAAGCCGGGCTTTACAGTACAGGGTGCTTCTCCCAACATGTAAAGGGTGTAAACAGCTTAGCATTCTCTGCTCTTCACCCTTTGGTAGTTTTCCCCCTCATTGTCTAATGTTATGCTGCTTATCTTCCTCGCTGTGCAACTTCACTTCCCCTACTGTGCAAGTCTGTGCTTCTTTTTCTTTTCAAAGTCACTAAGCTTTATTCTCATACAACCTTTACTTTCCCTTTTCAGCAAATGTGTTATTCAGAACTCCATATGCCCCTACACTACATCATGGACACACACTTTATTGTTTCTTTAAAGGGAAAATCCAAAATTATGGCCCTAGATATATTTAAAAAGAGACTTTTCAAAAGAGCATGTAAACAACTTAGTGTTCTGTGCTCTTCCCACTTTGGTAGTTTTGGCCCTTAATATATAATTCTGTACTTCTTCTCTTTACTGCTGTGCAATCCTCTACTTCTTCTCCTCTCCACTGTGCAATTCTGTGCTTCTTCTCTTCCACAATGTCCAAATGTGCAATTCTGTGCCGCTTCTTCTTTTTCCTAGTGAGCTGTACATTAGTCCAGACGCACTATTCACTACATTATACACACTGATCCTTCCATTATTCCTGTAACACACACAAGCCACATGCTAAGCTCTTCGCTGCTGTCCCGTCTGTTAGCCCAGCTCGACTGTAATGTGGGGAAGAAGGCATGCCCCATTACGGAGGACAGACAGTGGTGCCGGAACACTTGGAGCATGAAGGCTGAGAAGTATCACTGCTCTATTGAGGGGTAAAGTCAGGCTTGCCATACAGGGTTCCCCTTCCCCCCATGGGTTTCTTGGGTGAAGCTTTGGCTGATCCCAATGGAAAGGGACCCTGCCTATCCTTGCAGTGGAGGAGGGTCTGAAGACACCTGCACCCCTGAGCCATCTGGAATAAGGGCCTTCTAATCTGGAATCTGCACCTTTTGTATTTTTAGGGCACTGGATTTTCTGCACAGGATTCGGTAACAAAACCCATGGTCGGGAGGGGTTATCCCTGTCTCTTCGGAGGGGTAAAGCCGGGCTTTACAGTACAGGGTGCTTCTCCCAACATGTAAAGGGTGTAAACAGCTTAGCATTCTCTGCTCTTCCCCTATTGGTAGTTTTCCCCCTCAATGTCTAATGTTATGCTGCTTCTCTTCCTCGCTGTGCAACTTCACTTCCCCTACTGTGCAAGTCTGTGCTTCTTTTTCTTTTCAAAGTCACTAAGCTTTATTCTCATACAACCTTTACTTTCCCTTTTCAGCAAATGTGTTATTCAGAACTCCATATGCCCCTACACTACATCATGGACACACACTTTATTGTTTCTTTAAAGGGAAAATCCAAAATTATGGCCCTAGATATATTTAAAAAGAGACTTTTCAAAAGAGCATGTAAACAACTTAGTGTTCTGTGCTCTTCCCACTTTGGTAGTTTTGGCCCTTAATATATAATTCTGTACTTCTTCTCTTTACTGCTGTGCAATCCTCTACTTCTTCTCCTCTCCACTGTGCAATTCTGTGCTTCTTCTCTTCCACAATGTCCAAATGTGCAATTCTGTGCCGCTTCTTCTTTTTCCTAGTGAGCTGTACATTAGTCCAGACGCACTATTCACTACATTATACACACTGATCCTTCCATTATTCCTGTAACACACACAAGCCACATGCTAAGCTCTTCGCTGCTGTCCCGTCTGTTAGCCCAGCTCGACTGTAATGTGGGGAAGAAGGCATGCCCCATTACGGAGGACAGACAGTGGTGCCGGAACACTTGGAGCATGAAGGCTGAGAAGTATCACTGCTCTATTGAGGGGTAAAGTCAGGCTTGCCATACAGGGTTCCCCTTCCCCCCATGGGTTTCTTGGGTGAAGCTTTGGCTGATCCCAATGGAAAGGGACCCTGCCTATCCTTGCAGTGGAGGAGGGTCTGAAGACACCTGCACCCGCTGAGCCATCTGGAATAAAGGGGCCCTTGCTTCTTAGAAGAGGGTCTGAAGAATCTGCACCTTTTGTATTTTTAGGTCACTGGATTTTCTGCACAGGATTCGGTAACAAAACCCATGGTCGGGAGGGGTTATCCCTGTCTCTTCGGAGGGGTAAAGCCGGGCTTTACAGTACAGGGTGCTTCTCCCAACATGTAAAGGGTGTAAACAGCTTAGCATTCTCTGCTCTTCACCCTTTTGGTAGTTTTCCCCCTCATTGTCTAATGTTATGCTGCTTATCTTCCTCGCTGTGCAACTTCACTTCCCCTACTGTGCAAGTCTGTGCTTCTTTTTCTTTTCAAAGTCACTAAGCTTTATTCTCATACAACCTTTACTTTCCCTTTTCAGCAAATGTGTTATTCAGAACTCCATATGCCCCTACACTACATCATGGACACACACTTTATTGTTTCTTTAAAGGGAAAATCCAAAATTATGGCCCTAGATATATTTAAAAAGAGACTTTTCAAAAGAGCATGTAAACAACTTAGTGTTCTGTGCTCTTCCCACTTTGGTAGTTTTGGCCCTTAATATATAATTCTGTACTTCTTCTCTTTACTGCTGTGCAATCCTCTACTTCTTCTCCTCTCCACTGTGCAATTCTGTGCTTCTTCTCTTCCACAATGTCCAAATGTGCAATTCTGTGCCGCTTCTTCTTTTTCCTAGTGAGCTGTACATTAGTCCAGACGCACTATTCACTACATTATACACACTGATCCTTCCATTATTCCTGTAACACACACAAGCCACATGCTAAGCTCTTCGCTGCTGTCCCGTCTGTTAGCCCAGCTCGACTGTAATGTGGGGAAGAAGGCATGCCCCATTACGGAGGACAGACAGTGGTGCCGGAACACTTGGAGCATGAAGGCTGAGAAGTATCACTGCTCTATTGAGGGGTAAAGTCAGGCTTGCCATACAGGGTTCCCCTTCCCCCCATGGGTTTCTTGGGTGAAGCTTTGGCTGATCCCAATGGAAAGGGACCCTGCCTATCCTTGCAGTGGAGGAGGGTCTGAAGACACCTGCACCCGCTGAGGGGCCCTTAAGGTCTGGAATCTGCACCTTTTGTATTTTTAGGGCACTGGATTTTCTGCACAGGATTCGGTAACATAACCCATGGTCGGGAGGGGTTATCCCTGTCTCTTCGGAGGGGTAAAGCCGGACTTTACAGTACAGGGTGCTTCTCCCAACATGCAAAGGGTGTAAACAGCTTAGCATTCTCTGCTCTTCCCCCTATTGGTAGTTTTCCCCCTCAATGTCTAATGTTATGCTGCTTCTCTTCCTCGCTGTGCAACTTCACTTCCCCTACTGTGCAAGTCTGTGCTTCTTTTTCTTTTCAAAGTCACTAAGCTTTATTCTCATACAACCTTTACTTTCCCTTTTCAGCAAATGTGTTATTCAGAACTCCATATGCCCCTACACTACATCATGGACACACACTTTATTGTTTCTTTAAAGGGAAAATCCAAAATTATGGCCCTAGATATATTTAAAAAGAGACTTTTCAAAAGAGCATGTAAACAACTTAGTGTTCTGTGCTCTTCCCACTTTGGTAGTTTTGGCCCTTAATATATAATTCTGTACTTCTTCTCTTTACTGCTGTGCAATCCTCTACTTCTTCTCCTCTCCACTGTGCAATTCTGTGCTTCTTCTCTTCCACAATGTCCAAATGTGCAATTCTGTGCCGCTTCTTCTTTTTCCTAGTGAGCTGTACATTAGTCCAGACGCACTATTCACTACATTATACACACTGATCCTTCCATTATTCCTGTAACACACACAAGCCACATGCTAAGCTCTTCGCTGCTGTCCCGTCTGTTAGCCCAGCTCGACTGTAATGTGGGGAAGAAGGCATGCCCCATTACGGAGGACAGACAGTGGTGCCGGAACACTTGGAGCATGAAGGCTGAGAAGTATCACTGCTCTATTGAGGGGTAAAGTCAGGCTTGCCATACAGGGTTCCCCTTCCCCCCATGGGTTTCTTGGGTGAAGCTTTGGCTGATCCCAATGGAAAGGGACCCTGCCTATCCTTGCAGTGGAGGAGGGTCTGAAGACACCTGCACCCGCTGAGCCATCTGGAATAAAGGGGCCCTTGCTTCTTAGAAGAGGGTCTGAAGAATCTGCACCTTTTGTATTTTTAGGTCACTGGATTTTCTGCACAGGATTCGGTAACAAAACCCATGGTCGGGAGGGGTTATCCCTGTCTCTTCGGAGGGGTAAAGCCGGGCTTTACAGTACAGGGTGCTTCTCCCAACATGTAAAGGGTGTAAACAGCTTAGCATTCTCTGCTCTTCACCCTTTTGGTAGTTTTCCCCCTCATTGTCTAATGTTATGCTGCTTATCTTCCTCGCTGTGCAACTTCACTTCCCCTACTGTGCAAGTCTGTGCTTCTTTTTCTTTTCAAAGTCACTAAGCTTTATTCTCATACAACCTTTACTTTCCCTTTTCAGCAAATGTGTTATTCAGAACTCCATATGCCCCTACACTACATCATGGACACACACTTTATTGTTTCTTTAAAGGGAAAATCCAAAATTATGGCCCTAGATATATTTAAAAAGAGACTTTTCAAAAGAGCATGTAAACAACTTAGTGTTCTGTGCTCTTCCCACTTTGGTAGTTTTGGCCCTTAATATATAATTCTGTACTTCTTCTCTTTACTGCTGTGCAATCCTCTACTTCTTCTCCTCTCCACTGTGCAATTCTGTGCTTCTTCTCTTCCACAATGTCCAAATGTGCAATTCTGTGCCGCTTCTTCTTTTTCCTAGTGAGCTGTACATTAGTCCAGACGCACTATTCACTACATTATACACACTGATCCTTCCATTATTCCTGTAACACACACAAGCCACATGCTAAGCTCTTCGCTGCTGTCCCGTCTGTTAGCCCAGCTCGACTGTAATGTGGGGAAGAAGGCATGCCCCATTACGGAGGACAGACAGTGGTGCCGGAACACTTGGAGCATGAAGGCTGAGAAGTATCACTGCTCTATTGAGGGGTAAAGTCAGGCTTGCCATACAGGGTTCCCCTTCCCCCCATGGGTTTCTTGGGTGAAGCTTTGGCTGATCCCAATGGAAAGGGACCCTGCCTATCCTTGCAGTGGAGGAGGGTCTGAAGACACCTGCACCCGCTGAGCCATCTGGAATAAAGGGGCCCTTGCTTCTTAGAAGAGGGTCTGAAGAATCTGCACCTTTTGTATTTTTAGGGCACTGGATTTTCTGCACAGGATTCGGTAACAAAACCCATGGTCGGGAGGGGTTATCCCTGTCTCTTCGGAGGGGTAAAGCCGGGCTTTACAGTACAGGGTGCTTCTCCCAACATGTAAAGGGTGTAAACAGCTTAGCATTCTCTGCTCTTCCCCCTTTTGGTAGTTTTCCCCCTCATTGTCTAATGTTATGCTGCTTATCTTCCTCGCTGTGCAACTTCACTTCCCCTACTGTGCAAGTCTGTGCTTCTTTTTCTTTTCAAAGTCACTAAGCTTTATTCTCATACAACCTTTACTTTCCCTTTTCAGCAAATGTGTTATTCAGAACTCCATATGCCCCTACACTACATCATGGACACACACTTTATTGTTTCTTTAAAGGGAAAATCCAAAATTATGGCCCTAGATATATTTAAAAAGAGACTTTTCAAAAGAGCATGTAAACAACTTAGTGTTCTGTGCTCTTCCCACTTTGGTAGTTTTGGCCCTTAATATATAATTCTGTACTTCTTCTCTTTACTGCTGTGCAATCCTCTACTTCTTCTCCTCTCCACTGTGCAATTCTGTGCTTCTTCTCTTCCACAATGTCCAAATGTGCAATTCTGTGCCGCTTCTTCTTTTTCCTAGTGAGCTGTACATTAGTCCAGACGCACTATTCACTACATTATACATACTGATCCTTCCATTATTCCTGTAACACACACAAGCCACATGCTAAGCTCTTCGCTGCTGTCCCGTCTGTTAGCCCAGCTCGACTGTAATGTGGGGAAGAAGGCATGCCCCATTACGGAGGACAGACAGTGGTGCCGGAACACTTGGAGCATGAAGGCTGAGAAGTATCACTGCTCTATTGAGGGGTAAAGTCAGGCTTGCCATACAGGGTTCCCCTTCCCCCCATGGGTTTCTTGGGTGAAGCTTTGGCTGATCCCAATGGAAAGGGACCCTGCCTATCCTTGCAGTGGAGGAGGGTCTGAAGACACCTGCACCCACTGAGCCATCTGGAATAAAGGGGCCCTTGCTTCTTAGAAGAGGGTCTGAAGAATCTGCACCTTTTGTATTTTTAGGTCACTGGATTTTCTGCACAGGATTCGGTAACAAAACCCATGGTCGGGAGGGGTTATCCCTGTCTCTTCGGAGGGGTAAAGCCGGGCTTTACAGTACAGGGTGCTTCTCCCAACATGTAAAGGGTGTAAACAGCTTAGCATTCTCTGCTCTTCACCCTTTTGGTAGTTTTCCCCCTCATTGTCTAATGTTATGCTGCTTATCTTCCTCGCTGTGCAACTTCACTTCCCCTACTGTGCAAGTCTGTGCTTCTTTTTCTTTTCAAAGTCACTAAGCTTTATTCTCATACAACCTTTACTTTCCCTTTTCAGCAAATGTGTTATTCAGAACTCCATATGCCCCTACACTACATCATGGACACACACTTTATTGTTTCTTTAAAGGGAAAATCCAAAATTATGGCCCTAGATATATTTAAAAAGAGACTTTTCAAAAGAGCATGTAAACAACTTAGTGTTCTGTGCTCTTCCCACTTTGGTAGTTTTGGCCCTTAATATATAATTCTGTACTTCTTCTCTTTACTGCTGTGCAATCCTCTACTTCTTCTCCTCTCCACTGTGCAATTCTGTGCTTCTTCTCTTCCACAATGTCCAAATGTGCAATTCTGTGCCGCTTCTTCTTTTTCCTAGTGAGCTGTACATTAGTCCAGACGCACTATTCACTACATTATACACACTGATCCTTCCATTATTCCTGTAACACACACAAGCCACATGCTAAGCTCTTCGCTGCTGTCCCGTCTGTTAGCCCAGCTCGACTGTAATGTGGGGAAGAAGGCATGCCCCATTACGGAGGACAGACAGTGGTGCCGGAACACTTGGAGCATGAAGGCTGAGAAGTATCACTGCTCTATTGAGGGGTAAAGTCAGGCTTGCCATACAGGGTTCCCCTTCCCCCCATGGGTTTCTTCGGTGAAGCTTTGGCTGATCCCAATGGAAAGGGACCCTGCCTATCCTTGCAGTGGAGGAGGGTCTGAAGACATCTGCACCCGCTGAGCCATCTGGAATAAAGGGGCCCTTGCTTCTTAGAAGAGGGTCTGAAGAATCTGCACCTTTTGTATTTTTAGGGCACTGGATTTTCTGCACAGGATTCGGTAACAAAACCCATGGTCGGGAGGGGTTATCCCTGTCTCTTCGGAGGGGTAAAGCCGGGCTTTACAGTACAGGGTGCTTCTCCCAACATGTAAAGGGTGTAAACAGCTTAGCATTCTCTGCTCTTCACCCTTTTGGTAGTTTTCCCCCTCATTGTCTAATGTTATGCTGCTTATCTTCCTCGCTGTGCAACTTCACTTCCCCTACTGTGCAAGTCTGTGCTTCTTTTTCTTTTCAAAGTCACTAAGCTTTATTCTCATACAACCTTTACTTTCCCTTTTCAGCAAATGTGTTATTCAGAACTCCATATGCCCCTACACTACATCATGGACACACACTTTATTGTTTCTTTAAAGGGAAAATCCAAAATTATGGCCCTAGATATATTTAAAAAGAGACTTTTCAAAAGAGCATGTAAACAACTTAGTGTTCTGTGCTCTTCCCACTTTGGTAGTTTTGGCCCTTAATATATAATTCTGTACTTCTTCTCTTTACTGCTGTGCAATCCTCTACTTCTTCTCCTCTCCACTGTGCAATTCTGTGCTTCTTCTCTTCCACAATGTCCAAATGTGCAATTCTGTGCCGCTTCTTCTTTTTCCTATTGAACAGTACATTAGTCCAGACGCACTATTCACTACATTATACACACTGATCCTTCCATTATTCCTGTAACACACACAAGCCACATGCTAAGCTCTTCGCTGCTGTCCCGTCTGTTAGCCCAGCTCGACTGTAATGTGGGGAAGAAGGCATGCCCCATTACGGAGGACAGACAGTGGTGCCGGAACACTTGGAGCATGAAGGCTGAGAAGTATCACTGCTCTATTGAGGGGTAAAGTCAGGCTTTCCATACAGGGTTCCCCTTCCCCCCATGGGTTTCTTGGGTGAAGCTTTGGCTGATCCCAATGGAAAGGGACCCTGCCTATCCTTGCAGTGGAGGAGGGTCTGAAGACACCTGCACCCGCTGAGCCATCTGGAATCTGCACCTTTTGTATTTTTAGGGCACTGGATTTTCTGCACAGGATTCGGTAACATAACCCATGGTCGGGAGGGGTTATCCCTGTCTCTTCGGAGGGGTAAAGCCGGACTTTACAGTACAGGGTGCTTCTCCCAACATACAAAGGGTGTAAACAGCTTAGCATTCTCTGCTCTTCCCCCTATTGGTAGTTTTCGCCCTCAATGTCTAATGTTATGCTGCTTCTCTTCCTCGCTGTGCAACTTCACTTCCCCTACTGTGCAAGTCTGTGCTTCTTTTTCTTTTCAAAGTCACTAAGCTTTATTCTCATACAACCTTTACTTTCCCTTTTCAGCAAATGTGTTATTCAGAACTCCATATGCCCCTACACTACATCATGGACACACACTTTATTGTTTCTTTAAAGGGAAAATCCAAAATTATGGCCCTAGATATATTTAAAAAGAGACTTTTCAAAAGAGCATGTAAACAACTTAGTGTTCTGTGCTCTTCCCACTTTGGTAGTTTTGGCCCTTAATATATAATTCTGTACTTCTTCTCTTTACTGCTGTGCAATCCTCTACTTCTTCTCCTCTCCACTGTGCAATTCTGTGCTTCTTCTCTTCCACAATGTCCAAATGTGCAATTCTGTGCCGCTTCTTCTTTTTCCTAGTGAGCTGTACATTAGTCCAGACGCACTATTCACTACATTATACACACTGATCCTTCCATTATTCCTGTAACACACACAAGCCACATGCTAAGCTCTTCGCTGCTGTCCCGTCTGTTAGCCCAGCTCGACTGTAATGTGGGGAAGAAGGCATGCCCCATTACGGAGGACAGACAGTGGTGCCGGAACACTTGGAGCATGAAGGCTGAGAAGTATCACTGCTCTATTGAGGGGTAAAGTCAGGCTTGCCATACAGGGTTCCCCTTCCCCCCATGGGTTTCTTGGGTGAAGCTTTGGCTGATCCCAATGGAAAGGGACCCTGCCTATCCTTGCAGTGGAGGAGGGTCTGAAGACACCTGCACCCGCTGAGCCATCTGGAATAAAGGGGCCCTTGCTTCTTAGAAGAGGGTCTGAAGAATCTGCACCTTTTGTATTTTTAGGTCACTGGATTTTCTGCACAGGATTCGGTAACAAAACCCATGGTCGGGAGGGGTTATCCCTGTCTCTTCGGAGGGGTAAAGCCGGGCTTTACAGTACAGGGTGCTTCTCCCAACATGTAAAGGGTGTAAACAGCTTAGCATTCTCTGCTCTTCACCCTTTTGGTAGTTTTCCCCCTCATTGTCTAATGTTATGCTGCTTATCTTCCTCGCTGTGCAACTTCACTTCCCCTACTGTGCAAGTCTGTGCTTCTTTTTCTTTTCAAAGTCACTAAGCTTTATTCTCATACAACCTTTACTTTCCCTTTTCAGCAAATGTGTTATTCAGAACTCCATATGCCCCTACACTACATCATGGACACACACTTTATTGTTTCTTTAAAGGGAAAATCCAAAATTATGGCCCTAGATATATTTAAAAAGAGACTTTTCAAAAGAGCATGTAAACAACATAGTGTTCTGTGCTCTTCCCACTTTGGTAGTTTTGGCCCTTAATATATAATTCTGTACTTCTTCTCTTTACTGCTGTGCAATCCTCTACTTCTTCTCCTCTCCACTGTGCAATTCTGTGCTTCTTCTCTTCCACAATGTCCAAATGTGCAATTCTGTGCCGCTTCTTCTTTTTCCTAGTGAGCTGTACATTAGTCCAGACGCACTATTCACTACATTATACACACTGATCCTTCCATTATTCCTGTAACACACACAAGCCACATGCTAAGCTCTTCGCTGCTGTCCCGTCTGTTAGCCCAGCTCGACTGTAATGTGGGGAAGAAGGCATGCCCCATTACGGAGGACAGGCAGTGGTGCCGGACCACTTGGAGCATGAAGGCTGAGAAGTATCACTGCTCTATTGAGGGGTACAGCCAGGCTTGCCATACAGGGTTCCCCTTCCCCCCATGGGTTTCTCGGGTGAAGCTATGGCTGATCCCAGTGGAAAGGGACCCTGCCTATCCTTGCAGTGGAGGAGGGTCTGAAGACACCTGCACCCGCTGAGCCATCTGGAATAAAGGGGCCCTTGCTTCTTAGAAGAGGGTCTGAAGAATCTGCACCTTTTGTATTTTTAGGTCACTGGATTTTCTGCACAGGATTCGGTAACAAAACCCATGGTCGGGAGGGGTTATCCCTGTCTCTTCGGAGGGGTAAAGCCGGGCTTTACAGTACAGGGTGCTTCTCCCAACATGTAAAGGGTGTAAACAGCTTAGCATTCTCTGCTCTTCCCCCTATTGGTAGTTTTCCCCCTCAATGTCTAATGTTATGCTGCTTCTCTTCCTCTCTGTGCAACTTCACTTCCCCTACTGTGCAAGTCTGTGCTTCTTTTTCTTTTCAAAGTCACTAGGCTTTATTATCATACCACCTTTACTTTCCCTTTTCAGCAAATGTGTCATTCAGAACTTCATATGCCCCTACACTATATCATGGACACACACTTTATTGTTTCTTTAAAGGGAAAATCCAAAATTATGGCCCTAGATATATTTAAAAAGAGACTTTTCTAAAGAGCATGTAAACAGCTTAGTGTCTGTGCTCTTCCCACTTTGGTAGTTGTGGCCCTTAATACTGTATATAATTCTGTACTTCTTCTCTTTACTGCTGTGCAATTCTCTACTTCTTCCCTTCCTCATTGAGCAATTCTATACTTCTTCTCCTCTCCACTGTGCAATTCTGTTCTTCTTCTCTTCCACAATGTCCAAATGTGAAATTCTGTGCCGCTTCTTCTTTTTCCTATTGAGCAGTACATTAGTCCATACGCACTATTCACTACATTATACACACTGATTCCTCCCATTATTCCTGTAACACACAGAAGCCACATGCTAAGCTCTTCGCTGCTGTCCCGTCTGTTAGCCCAGCTCGACTGTAATGTGGGGAAGAAGGCATGCCCCATTACGGAGGACAGGCAGTGGTGCCGGACCACTTGGAGCATGAAGGCTGAGAAGTATCACTGCTCTATTGAGGGGTACAGCCAGGCTTGCCATACAGGGTTCCCCTTCCCCCCATGGGTTTCTCGGGTGAAGCTATGGCTGATCCCAGTGGAAAGGGACCCTGCCTATCCTTGCAGTGGAGGAGGGTCTGAACACACCTGCACCTGCCGAGTCATCTGGAATAAAGGGGCCCTTTCTTCTTAGAAGAGGGTCTGAAGAATCTACACCTTTTGTATTTTTAGGTCACTGGGTTTTCTGCAAAGGATTCCGTAACAAAACCCATGGTCGGGAGGGGTTATCCCTGTCTCTTCGGAGGGGTAAAGCCGGGCTTTACAGTACAGGGTGCTTCTCCCAACATGTAAAGGGTGTAAACAGCTTAGCATTCTCTGCTCTTCCCCCTTTTGGTAGTTTTCCCCCTCATTGTCTAACGTTATGCTGCTTCTCCTCCCCTACTGTGCAAGTCTGTGCTTCTTTTTCTTTTCAAAGTCACTAGGATTAATTCTCATACCGCCTTTACTTTCCCTTTTCAGCAAATGTGTCATTCAGAACTCCATATGCCCCTTCACTACATCATGGACACATACTTTATTTTTTATTTAAAGGGAAAATCCAAAATTATGGCCCTAGATATATTTTAAAAGAGACTTTTTAAAAGAGCATGTAAACAACTTAGTGTTCTGTGCTCTTCCCCCTTTTGTAGTTTTGGCCCTTAATATATAATTCTGTACTTCTCTTTACTTCTGTGCAATTCCCTGCTTCTTCCCTTCCTCAGTGAACAATTCTGTACGTCTTCTCCTCTCCACTGTGCAATTCTGTGCTTCTTCTCTTCCACAATGTCCAAATGTGCAATTCTGTACCGCTTCTTTTTCCTAGTGAGCAGTACATTAGTCCATACGCACTATTCACTACATTATACACACTGATTCCTCCCATTATTCCTGTAACACACAGAAGCCACATGCTAAGCTCTTCGCTGCTGTCCCGTCTGTTAGCCCAGCTCGACTGTAATGTGGGGAAGAAGGCATGCCCCATTACGGAGGACAGACAGTGGTGCCGGACCACTTGGAGCATGAAGGCTGAGAAGTATCACTGCTCTATTGAGGGGTACAGCCAGGCTTGCCATACAGGGTTCCCCTTCCCCCCATGGGTTTCTCGGGTGAAGCTTTGGCTGATCCCAGTGGAAAGGGACCCTGCCTATCCTTGCAGTGGAGGAGGGTCTGAACACACCTGCACCCGCCGAGTCATCTGGAATAAAGGGGCCCTTTCTTCTTAGAAGAGGGTCTGAAGAATCTACACCTTTTGTATTTTTAGGTCACTGGGTTTTCTGCAAAGGATTCCGTAACAAAACCCATGGTCGGGAGGGGTTATCCCTGTCTCTTCGGAGTGGTAAAGCCGGGCTTTACAGTACAGGGTGCTTCTCCCAACATGTAAAGGGTGTAAACAGCTTAGCATTCTCTGCTCTTCCCCCTTTTGGTAGTTTTCCCCCTCATTGTCTAACGTTATGCTGCTTCTCCTCCCCTACTGTGCAAGTCTGTGCTTCTTTTTCTTTTCAAAGTCACTAGGATTAATTCTCATACCGCCTTTACTTTCCCTTTTCAGCAAATGTGTCATTCAGAACTCCATATGCCCCTTCACTACATCATGGACACATACTTTATTTTTTATTTAAAGGGAAAATCCAAAATTATGGCCCTAGATATATTTTAAAAGAGACTTTTCAAAAGAGCATGTAAACAACTTAGTGTTCTGTGCTCTTCCCCCTTTTGTAGTTTTGGCCTTTAATATATAATTCTGTACTTCTCTTTACTTCTGTGCAATTCCCTGCTTCTTCCCTTCCTCATTGAACAATTCTGTACTTCTTCTCCTCTCCACTGTGCAATTCTGTGCTTCTTCTCTTCCACAATGTCCAAATGTGCAATTCTGTACCGCTTCTTTTTCCTAGTGAGCAGTACATTAGTCCATACGCACTATTCACTACATTATACACACTGATCCTTCCATTATTCCTGTAACACCCACAAGCCAGAAGCTAAGCTCTTCGCTGCTGTCCCGTCTGTTAGCCCAGCTCGACTGTAATGTGGGGAAGAAGGCATGCCCCATTACGGAGGACAGACAGTGGTGCCGGACCACTTGGAGCATGAAGGCTGAGAAGTATCACTGCTCTATTGAGGGGTAAAGTCAGGCTTTCCATACAGGTTTCCCCTTCCCCCATGGGTTTCCTGGGTGAAGCTTTGGCTGATCCCAGTGGAAATGGACCCTGCCTATCCTTGCAGTGGAGGAGGGTCTGAAGACACCTGCACCCACCGAGCCATCTGGAATAAAGGGGCCCTTTCTTTTTAGAAGAGGGTCTGAAGAATCTGCACCTTTTGTATTTTTAGGGCACTGGATTTTCTGCACAGGATTCGGTAACATAACCCATGGTCGGGAGGGGTTATCCCTGTCTCTTCGGAGGGGTAAAGCCGGACTTTACAGTACAGGGTGCTTCTCCCAACATGCAAAGGGTGTAAACAGCTTAGCATTCTCTGCTCTTCCCCCTATTGGTAGTTTTCCCCCTCAATGTCTAATGTTATGCTGCTTCTCTTCCTCGCTGTGCAACTTCACTTCCCCTACTGTGCAAGTCTGTGCTTCTTTTTCTTTTCAAAGTCACTAAGCTTTATTCTCATACAACCTTTACTTTCCCTTTTCAGCAAATGTGTTATTCAGAACTCCATATGCCCCTACACTACATCATGGACACACACTTTATTGTTTCTTTAAAGGGAAAATCCAAAATTATGGCCCTAGATATATTTAAAAAGAGACTTTTCAAAAGAGCATGTAAACAGCTTAGTGTTCTGTGCTCTTCCCACTTTGGTAGTTTTGGCCCTTAATATATAATTCTGTACTTCTTCTCTTTACTGCTGTGCAATCCTCTACTTCTTCTCCTCTCCACTGTGCAATTCTGTGCTTCTTCTCTTCCACAATGTCCAAATGTGCAATTCTGTGCCGCTTCTTCTTTTTCCTAGTGAGCTGTACATTAGTCCAGACGCACTATTCACTACATTATACACACTGATCCTTCCATTATTCCTGTAACACACACAAGCCACATGCTAAGCTCTTCGCTGCTGTCCCGTCTGTTAGCCCAGCTCGACTGTAATGTGGGGAAGAAGGCATGCCCCATTACGGAGGACAGACAGTGGTGCCGGAACACTTGGAGCATGAAGGCTGAGAAGTATCACTGCTCTATTGAGGGGTAAAGTCAGGCTTGCCATACAGGGTTCCCCTTCCCCCCATGGGTTTCTTGGGTGAAGCTTTGGCTGATCCCAATGGAAAGGGACCCTGCCTATCCTTGCAGTGGAGGAGGGTCTGAAGACACCTGCACCCACTGAGCCATCTGGAATAAAGGGGCCCTTGCTTCTTAGAAGAGGGTCTGAAGAATCTGCACCTTTTGTATTTTTAGGTCACTGGATTTTCTGCACAGGATTCGGTAACAAAACCCATGGTCGGGAGGGGTTATCCCTGTCTCTTCGGAGGGGTAAAGCCGGGCTTTACAGTACAGGGTGCTTCTCCCAACATGTAAAGGGTGTAAACAGCTTAGCATTCTCTGCTCTTCACCCTTTTGGTAGTTTTCCCCCTCATTGTCTAATGTTATGCTGCTTATCTTCCTCGCTGTGCAACTTCACTTCCCCTACTGTGCAAGTCTGTGCTTCTTTTTCTTTTCAAAGTCACTAAGCTTTATTCTCATACAACCTTTACTTTCCCTTTTCAGCAAATGTGTTATTCAGAACTCCATATGCCCCTACACTACATCATGGACACACACTTTATTGTTTCTTTAAAGGGAAAATCCAAAATTATGGCCCTAGATATATTTAAAAAGAGACTTTTCAAAAGAGCATGTAAACAGCTTAGTGTTCTGTGCTCTTCCCACTTTGGTAGTTTTGGCCCTTAATATATAATTCTGTACTTCTTCTCTTTACTGCTGTGCAATCCTCTACTTCTTCTCCTCTCCACTGTGCAATTCTGTGCTTCTTCTCTTCCACAATGTCCAAATGTGCAATTCTGTGCCGCTTCTTCTTTTTCCTAGTGAGCTGTACATTAGTCCAGACGCACTATTCACTACATTATACACACTGATCCTTCCATTATTCCTGTAACACACACAAGCCACATGCTAAGCTCTTCGCTGCTGTCCCGTCTGTTAGCCCAGCTCGACTGTAATGTGGGGAAGAAGGCATGCCCCATTACGGAGGACAGACAGTGGTGCCGGAAACACTTGGAGCATGAAGGCTGAGAAGTATCACTGCTCTATTGAGGGGTAAAGTCAGGCTTGCCATACAGGGTTCCCCTTCCCCCCATGGGTTTCTTGGGTGAAGCTTTGGCTGATCCCAATGGAAAGGGACCCTGCCTATCCTTGCAGTGGAGGAGGGTCTGAAGACACCTGCACCCGCTGAGCCATCTGGAATAAAGGGGCCCTTGCTTCTTAGAAGAGGGTCTGAAGAATCTGCACCTTTTGTATTTTTAGGTCACTGGATTTTCTGCACAGGATTCGGTAACAAAACCCATGGTCGGGAGGGGTTATCCCTGTCTCTTCGGAGGGGTAAAGCCGGGCTTTACAGTACAGGGTGCTTCTCCCAACATGTAAAGGGTGTAAACAGCTTAGCATTCTCTGCTCTTCACCCTTTTGGTAGTTTTCCCCCTCATTGTCTAATGTTATGCTGCTTATCTTCCTCGCTGTGCAACTTCACTTCCCCTACTGTGCAAGTCTGTGCTTCTTTTTCTTTTCAAAGTCACTAAGCTTTATTCTCATACAACCTTTACTTTCCCTTTTCAGCAAATGTGTTATTCAGAACTCCATATGCCCCTACACTACATCATGGACACACACTTTATTGTTTCTTTAAAGGGAAAATCCAAAATTATGGCCCTAGATATATTTAAAAAGAGACTTTTCAAAAGAGCATGTAAACAACTTAGTGTTCTGTGCTCTTCCCACTTTGGTAGTTTTGGCCCTTAATATATAATTCTGTACTTCTTCTCTTTACTGCTGTGCAATCCTCTACTTCTTCTCCTCTCCACTGTGCAATTCTGTGCTTCTTCTCTTCCACAATGTCCAAATGTGCAATTCTGTGCCGCTTCTTCTTTTTCCTAGTGAGCTGTACATTAGTCCAGACGCACTATTCACTACATTATACACACTGATCCTTCCATTATTCCTGTAACACACACAAGCCACATGCTAAGCTCTTCGCTGCTGTCCCGTCTGTTAGCCCAGCTCGACTGTAATGTGGGGAAGAAGGCATGCCCCATTACGGAGGACAGACAGTGGTGCCGGAACACTTGGAGCATGAAGGCTGAGAAGTATCACTGCTCTATTGAGGGGTAAAGTCAGGCTTGCCATACAGGGTTCCCCTTCCCCCCATGGGTTTCTTGGGTGAAGCTTTGGCTGATCCCAATGGAAAGGGACCCTGCCTATCCTTGCAGTGGAGGAGGGTCTGAAGACACCTGCACCCACTGAGCCATCTGGAATAAAGGGGCCCTTGCTTCTTAGAAGAGGGTCTGAAGAATCTGCACCTTTTGTATTTTTAGGTCACTGGATTTTCTGCACAGGATTCGGTAACAAAACCCATGGTCGGGAGGGGTTATCCCTGTCTCTTCGGAGGGGTAAAGCCGGGCTTTACAGTACAGGGTGCTTCTCCCAACATGTAAAGGGTGTAAACAGCTTAGCATTCTCTGCTCTTCCCCCTATTGGTAGTTTTCCCCCTCAATGTCTAATGTTATGCTGCTTCTCTTCCTCTCTGTGCAACTTCACTTGCCCTACTGTGCAAGTCTGTGCTTCTTTTTCTTTTCAAAGTCACTAGGCTTTATTATCATACCACCTTTACTTTCCCTTTTCAGCAAATGTGTCATTCAGAACTTCATATGCCCCTACACTACATCATGGACACACACTTTATTGTTTCTTTAAAGGGAAAATCCAAAATTATGGCCCTAGATATATTTAAAAAGAGACTTTTCAAAAGAGCATGTAAACAACTTAGTTTTCTGTGTTCTTCCCCCTTTTGTAGTTTTGGCCCTTAATATATAATTCTGTACTTCTCTTTACTGCTGTGCAATTCTCTACTTCTTCCCTTCCTCATTGAGCAATTCTATACTTCTTCTCCTCTCCACTGTGCAATTCTGTTCTTCTTCTCTTCCACAATGTCCAAATGTGCAATTCTGTGCCGCTTCTTCTTTTTCCTATTGAACAGTACATTAGTCCATACGCACTTTTCACTACATTATACACACTGATTCCTTCCATTATTCCTGTAACACACACAAGCCACATGCTAAGCTCTTCGCTGCTGTCCCGTCTGTTAGCCCAGCTCGACTGTAATGTGGGGAAAAAGGCAAGCCCCATTACGGAGGACAGACAGTGGTGCCGGACCACTTGGAACATGAAGGCTGAGAAGTACCACTGCTCTATTGAGGGGTACAGTCAGGCTTGCCATACAGGGTTCCCCTTCCCCCCATGGGTTTCCTGGGTGAAGCTTTGGCTGATCCCAGGGAAAGGGACCCTGCCTATCCTTGCAGTGGAGGAGGGCTTGAAGAGTGAAGACATCTGCACCTGCCGAGCCATCTGGAATAAAGGGGCCCTTTCTTCTTAGAAGAGGGTCTGAAGAATCTGCACCTTTTGTATTTTGTGGTTACTGGATTTTCTGCACAGGATTCCGTAACAAAACCCATGGTCGGGAGGGGTTATCCCTGTCTCTTCGGAGGGGTAAAGCCGGGCTTTACAATACAGGGTGCTTCTCCCAACATGTAAAGGGTGTAAACAGCTTAGCATTCTGTGCACTTCCCTCTTTGGTAACTTTCTCCCTCAATGTCTAATTCTATGCTGCTTATCTTCCTCGCTGTGCAACTTTACTTGACCACAGTGCCATTCTGTGCTTAATTTCCTTTCATAGTCATTAGGCTTTATTCTAATACCCCCTTTACTTCCCCTTTCAGCAAATATGTCATTCATCACCCGTACTCTCCTACACTACATCATGAGCAAGCACATTGTTTTTTGAAAGGTAAAATCTGTATCTATGGCCTGATATATTTTAAAAGAGTCTTTTCAAAAGTCTCTCCACTGTGCAATTTAATGTTTCTTCCCTTCTCCACTGTTCAAATCTGTGCTTCTTCTCCTCTCCACAATGTTATTATGTGCTTCTTCTCTTCTCTTGCAATTCGGTGTCTCTTCTTCTTTTTCCTAGTGTGCACTACATTAGTCCATACACACTATTCACTCTATTATACATACTTATTTCTTCCATTAATATTTTAAGGGACAATAGAATATATGGCCCTAGATATACTAAAAAAAAGAGAGACTTTTCAAAAGAGGGTGTTAACAACTTAATATTCTGTGGTCTTCCCCCTTGCAAGTTTTGGTACTTAATTCTGTGTTTCTTCTCCTCTCCGCTGTGTAGTTATATGCCTCTTCTCTATTTAATAACCAATATTTTGTCAAGTGTTGCTGAGATTTTGTTGCTGGTACCTGACTTTAGGGAATGAACCATACCCCGGGAACATAACACAAACCTCTTTTTATTGGAAAAACTTGCCAACACTCCTGTTTAGAAATTGATTTATAATAATAAATAAAGTGCTTAAATTTATGTTGTCTCTGCTTTTGTTTTCTAGCTTGCAGTAGACTGTTTTGAACTAATTTTTGGAACTGCAATTTGGCACCTCGGTTCATAAATTAACCCTTCGATGCTTTCTTTCTGCCAGAGAGCATAATTGCACTCTGCACTAGAACAGCTGAACTTCCCAGTTTAATAACTCGCCACAGAAACCCTTTGGGAAGGCAAAGATCTTCAGTGTATACCTAAATATACCTTTCCCAATTAAAAGTGTATCTATAAATATTAACAACCACATATATGTTTATTGGCTTGAGTACAAGAAAGTGACATATATCAAATCTCAAATCTATAAGATGTTGGTTTTCAACTGTTATTTTAGTGAATTATAACCTCTCAGCAAGCTCAGAACAAAGGAATCTGCACCTTGTAAAGTAACAAGGCTTGAGAATAAAAATTGTAAAAACAAAACAAGAAAAGATCTTTGCAGATAATACTTTCTAAAATATAACGTACAAGATGTTGAAAATCAGAAATAGTGCTTCTAGGGTAGTGCCAGTTTCGGCAGCTAGATGGCAGGAAAGCAGTATAAATGTAAGATTTCATAAAGAAGTGCACCACTAAAAACCTTTAATCGATACATTTAAAAGACAAATAGTCATATACACCAAAGAAATAAGATTAAATATAGAGTGAGTAGAACTGTTCCATAATGGAGAAAAAAAACAGGATAGGGGTAGTGAGAAAATAACACACTGAATACCTAATATAATCGAATATCTCAGGAGACACTAAGCACCTCACTGTCACTCGTACTGGTTACAATTCATTATGGACTTTAAAGGTCCCATCCACCTCTGGTAACAGTTCCACCTTTATAGCACCCAGCTAGTATGTGAAACCATCAACTTTACACACTGTTATGAGAAATAAGCTCAAAGAAAAATGGAATCTCTGACCCTGCCTGTCAAGTATATTAGGAGACGCTCAGTTCCTCACTGTCCCTGTCACAAGTCCAATATTCCTTAGAAAATTCACCTAACGCACATAAAAGAAACCCTATCTCCCCAGCAGCCCGACATGCATTTTAGTTTCTCAAAAGACTAGCTCAGACCTCTCTAAGCATATATTTAAATCCACTGAAGCCTCCCATTGGTGCATAATCAACCAATGGCAGTGCACCAACTGATGATGTCCTCCAGGTACCTGGACTGCTCCCTCTTGCTAAAACACATAGAATGATCTTTCTATGTGTATTTGTGTGATTTGAATCCTGTAACTATTGGGGGATTATTTGATTTTAGCACCTTAAATACAAATTTGTAAACATATATATATATGGGCAAACTTTTCTAGCCCAGAGTGCCCTCCATCACTTTTGATTCTTCTGCTCCCTCTCGCTAGCCTGGACTGCTCCCTCTCACAGGAACTGTCACCTCTGACAGAAAAGAGAGCTGGGCAATATATGACAAGGAACTATTATCAGTGTAGTCCAATAAATGCCAATAAAGCATAAAGAATTTAGAGATGTCGTAGGGCATTGATCAATTAAAGAACTACACAATGAAATAGAAAAATGTGTATATAACATAAAATACTGTATGTATAAGGGAAGTATATTACAAAATTGCCTAACCTTATAATTAAACAAAAGATAGGGGAATAGAGCATTGCACATTCCCTGGTCCCCTGTTTTAGAAGTAATTTAGTATCTATGCAAGTGAAAGTATTTTCAAAAACAGAGGTTTTTAGTAACAAAGTCAGAAAAATGGTAACCTTATATTTAATCAGTACTTTATGGATTAAGTTGAAAACATCCACTCATCCTATTTTCACAAGGCTTTGTCCAGATCGCCAACTCTCAATCCCAATTGGACTCGAGATTATTGAGAGAATTTTAGACCTCTGCTACTGCCATTGAGAAATTCCAAAAAATCCTACCAATTTATGTTAAGCGTTTATTTGCTTTGGCATCTTGTTTCGACTGTTCAAGATTCTGAACATGTTCAAAGAGCCTGCTTTTCAACTTACAGTTTGGCGGCTCTACACATACAATATATGTAATGTACTTTCTGTAGCTGTAAAACATGATGCCAAGATGTTCAACCTATAGTGCTTCAGCTTTTCTTAAAGGGGAACTCCACAAAAAGCTTTTTGAAAAGTAAACATTATTTCAAGCCACTTTGCAATATACATGATTTAAAAAATATGCAGACTTTTCATGATTTTTAATGGTTTCTGATAGTTCCATAAGTCTAGCCCCCTGCTCTCCAGCTGATCTGTCTGACTACTTTGCTGAGCTGGCTGACTACTGTTACTTTGTATCAACAGCTAGCTGTCCTCAGCCTGCATCCTCCAAACCCCACAATTCCCAGCACACATGATTATGGAACGCATTTTAGGACATCAGGAGAGCACACGCTCCTGCATGCGCTCTCGTAAAGAAGAAGTATGCTCTTTTATTCTACTCACTTATCTGAAGAAACTGCAGTCTCACCTCCCTGCTGCCCAAATTTGCTGTTGCAATCTCCCCCCTCGTGGCTCATTCCTCAGCCCTCCCTCCTCAGTCCTCTTACCTCCCTCTGTCTTCAGCCCTCATTTCAAAAGCCATCTGTCCTCAGGCCTCCCTCTTCAGCTCACAGCCCTCCCTCCTCAGTCCTTTTTAGACCTCAGCTCGTAAGCAAGGCCGATAGCTGAGGAGGGAGGGCTGAGGACAGATGACTTTTGGTCCTGAAATGCGTTCCGGACATGATTTCAATAAGGAAAGGAACATCACAGGGCAAAGCATAAATGCAGAAAATGCCATTTATTCATACTTTTTGAAGAAACAGGTAATTGTGATGGATATTTTAGGGGTTTCTGTGTTATGTGGGCCTCTTTATTAAATTTTGATTTGGAAGCCGGAGTTCCCCTTTAAATAACAACCAGTATCCTAAAATGGGCAATAGTTCAACAGCAGAAGGGACCAGTGTGTTTTGCCCTATTATTAACAGAATAAGCTATTAATAACTCAGTGTGTGCACCTTAAAATAATAATTTTTGTTCCGGACATTTAAAACCCCAGTCCACCGTGGGGTCTGGTGGCATCAGACAAAGCTCAGGTGCATTTGGAACAAAGAATCTCAAAACCATAAGCCTAAAAAAAGAACAAATCATGATAAAGATACAGCAATAAATATTCCATTGTAACAAATTATATTATTTATTCTGAATTCTAAAGCAACAGCTCTCTGTGCTGTTTGAGTTGGGACTAATCATATACAGCAGCAAAGCTGGGGTCTAGTAGACAACTAAAACACAAAAACAATAAAGGGGGGGGGCAGTTACCAACTTCATCCCAAGCTTGTGGGCTTTGTACATTGGATCTGAGCAATACAGGAAGTATAGAGCTGCTCCACTTATCAGGATCGAATTTCTTTTGGCTGAGCTGACACTTTGTAAATGTGTTTATTTGAAGGGGTCGAAGATACCGCGCCTTGTTTCTTTTCTCCTTTTTATGTGTACAAAAGCAGCACCTGCGATATGTGGATCCACTAATCCACGTTTAGGGTAAAATAGATAAAAGTAGTGCTTGGTGCGCTGGACAGCAATGTTAGGGTCTCCCAACCTATAAAGAGAAAGCAATCCCAATAGTATAGTATGTTTGTGCCAAGACCTATTCTATTAAATAAATAAAACTACTCACAAAGGTCTAGCAATTGTCAAGCCCGTAAGTGTATAGGTTCGGTAAAAGCTTGCATCGAAAATTTCTTTCCTAGAGGGAAGAAGCTCCAATAGTGCAGTATGGTAAGTAAAATAATATAATACGTGAACGGTTGACACCGGTTGTGTATCAGAAGCCGCAGGATAGGATGAATGAGAATACTATCCTGCGGCTTCTGATACACAACCGGTCAACACGCAATCACTGAACTACTGTGGGGTAAGCGCGGACGGTGTCAACCGTTCACGTATTATATTATTTTACTTACCATACTGCACTATTGGAGTTTCTTCCCTCTACGAAATTTTCGATGCAAGCTTTTACCGAACCTATACACTTACGGGCTTGATAATTGCTAGAACTTTGTGAGTAGTTTTATTTATTTAATAGAATAGGTCTTGGCACAAACATACTATACTATTGGGATTGCTTTCTCTTTATAGGTTGGGAGACCCTAACATTGCTGTCCAGCGCACCAAGCACTACTTTTATCTACTTTGTAAATGTGACCTAGGTCAAATAAAAAATGAGGGTTTGACCTTCATTTTATAAAAAAAAGGCCTTGGTCTTAATGAATTCATGGTTGTACCCTCACTTTTCTTCAGACATACCAGAACCACATTAAAGTCATACTGACACTAAAAAAAACTACTCCTCAAAATGTTAATGAACATTAAAGGGGTTATTTACTAAAACTCGTTGATTTCTGGTTGGGCTTTTTGAGGCAAAATCTCAGATTTTTCAAGATTTATTATACCTCGATGCTGCAAAAAGCCAGTATCTAAAAAAACCCGGCATCTCAAACAGTCACGGTCATGTATAAGTCGATGGCAGATGTCCCTATCCAAATTGAAAGATATTGTGGTCTGCGCTGGGTTTAGCCTGATAATTTGGGGGTTTTGGGCGATAACCCCAAAAAATCGAGCGATTTGGGAGTAAAGTCCAAAAATTTCATACGATTAGAGTTTCTGCTCAATTTTATCTGTTTTTTCCCAACCTGACTTTTTCAAGTAAATTTTAATGATAAATAAGGTGTAACCGTGGATGAGAGTTTAGTCGAGCTTTCTTTATAAAAGAAAATGAGATAAAGTTGGATTTTAGTAAATACCACCCTATAAGTTGCCCATAGGTATTGTTTATCGTTTTTTAACTGATAGGTCTGCTTTTGTAAGCTAATATTTCTTGAAACCTGACTGTTTTGCCAATGTTACTGTCCCTTCTCAATCTGTCAGTTAGAGTTTCTAATGCTAAAGAACTACTGCTGCATAAATATGCAGGCTCATATGGGTAATGTAAAAGCATTGGGCAAAAGTATAAATCGCATACAAACACAATGTTACAATAGTCTAAAAGGTTTAATCTGTAGTGTCAGTATCTCTTTAAGTAAGCGCTGCAAAATATGTTGGCGCTCTAAAAATACATGTTAATAATAAAGTGCTTTCGGCCTGGGTAATAAATAGTTATAAATGTTTATAAATTCATTGGTTAGTTATATATAAAGTGCTTAAAGTGAATAAAGTGTCATCAATTAAAAAAGGATAGAGCACGTAGTTTGTGGGTTTAAAACAAATAAAAATGAATGATGTATTGATCTGGTTTTAGTATTAAGGGATCTTGCTTTGTGGCAATAATTAAATTAATTAATCCCACCCAGATCCTAACATCCGACCAAACAACCCTCTTGAACACAAACTCTTGCACCAAGGGTATATGCGGCGGTGAAGGGGAAGTGTGATCTCAGTTTGGTCAGTAAGCACTGGAGTCAATTAATATAAGTATATCACACCACCATTAACAGTTAAAGCAAACGAATCTGACCGATGTGCCAAAGGAATTGTGTGACTACCACCTTCTCCTGTCAGAGTGAGTTGTGGCCTCATCCCTATTGCTAATCCTATGGCAGTGCAGACCGTTTATATGCATCTTCTTGATTGATGCTTCCTATTGGTGTCCCGCCAAGTTCAAAATATCACACCCCCTTCCTTTTCCACATGCCCGCCTCCCCCTGCTGCATCAAGAAACAGAAAAAGTTTAAGCTAAGAGCTCTGTGCAAAGCCTTAGCTTGTATAAACCTACTCAAATATGATGATTCCGAGTTTCCTTTTCAGATTTTGCACTGCAGGACAAGGGGTTTTGACCTTCAACCTTTTCTAGTTCAAGAGTTAAGCACAAAACAAAAACAGTAGTACCAAGTTAGCCAGTAGCAAAAATAACAAATAAAAAAACCAAGTAATACAAAAAGTATTGTAGAAGTGATACCTATATTGGCTAACAATAAAAATACATTGCAAGCTTTGGAACACCAATGCCCCTCGTCATGCATAATACCTACTACTTAAATGTATAGAGATATTAGTAGTCACCTCAGAGTTGTGTGACCTGTATAAAAGCACTCAACTGTATATTGTCACATAACTCCTCGGTGACTACTAATATGGTTGTTAATTAAATTACAGTAAGGGGTACATTTAGATGTTGGAAACTCTGCCTCCTTCTGCTCCTTGCCTCCTGATACATCACAGAGGGGGCACCAACACAAGAGTGGAGAGGGAAAGAGGTAGGCTTAAACATTCAATACAATACAGGAGAAAATGAACTGGGAACTGACAAGAGAAAAACAGGACAACTGATCCATTGTAGATGGTATGGGAACTGGCAAAATACATACTATAAACATGAGGGTGGGGGTGGTAAAATAGCAAAAAAGAATACCAAATGGCAGGAGGTAAATGCTCACAACAATATGGGGCCTTTCATGCAGAGTATGGAGGGGCATCTAGGAATCCCTGCAGCCACTTGGGTGAGCAAGTGACATGGCATGGAGAGGTGGGAGCAGAGGTGGATGGCCAGGTAGCACCCGGATAAAAGCACCTGTGGGACACACAACATTGGTTTTGGCTAATGGCCTGAATGAGCAGCTAAGTGATGAAGATTTTGCAACAAGATTTGCAAGCCACATTGCCACATTCCTGCTTATATTCTAAGTAAAAGTCTGTATTAATTTGGTCAAATTAGCAGCACTCAAAATGAAGGCATTTTTATACAAGGAGCTGTACAATGCTACCTTAATAGCAAAAGAAATCGTTGTGCACACCACCATTTTTAAATAAAACACTGACAAACAAAAAGGCCATTACCCCAATATCTATGTATAAGAAATCCACACCCCAAGTGTTTTCCAAGTCACGCGCACCAAAAATCATCAACTTTTAATTCAGAAACATGACATTCATACAGTATATGTTTTTGTCTTGGGTACAGGTTTGGCTGCATGTGATGAATTGCTTTGGAGAGCACTATACTTTCTGTTTTGGCTTACGAGTGGTCGAGTGCCCGGTGAAGATGTGGGCTGCACTCCACTTTTCTTTTTACTTTTGGTTGTATTTAATAATACAGGTATGGGACCTGTTATTCAGAATGCTTGGGACCTGGGACTTTCCAGATAAAAGTCTACTAAAAATAATTTAAACATTCAGGGGGTTATTTATCAAAATCTGAATTTTTCAGATTTTTTAAGTAAAGAAAAGTCCACCAAACTAAAATCCTTGATTTGACCTTATTTATCATTCGAAAAACTCGATACTCGGTTTGGAACCTGAAACACAGTGCAGACTTCTAATTTGAAATAGGACCTTTGCCTTTGACTTTTTTTCTCCAGCTTGGAGATAGAGTATTTCGGATTCAGACTTATAGCAGTCTCAGGGTATAATAAATCACGAAAATTTTGAGGTTTTTTTTAACGAAATATTCGTATTTTATAGTAAAAAAAACCTTGATTTTTTTTGAGTTTTTGGCAGTTGTACCTTGGCAAGAATGACTTTTCACCATATGTAGATCCTAAATAATGTGGGATTTATCCTGGCTGCTTGCTCTTTCACTGCATACCTCCCAACTGTCCAGTTTTCAGAGGGACAGTCCCACTTTTGACAGCTCAACCCGCAGTTCCGCGATTGTACTGAAAAGTCCTGACTTTCTCTGCAATGAACAGCCAGAAAAAGATAACAATTTAGAAAAGGAGGTCCCTTGGGAAAAGTTGCACTCAGCTTAAAGGGCAATTCGCCTTCACCCCCATCAGCAGTCCCATGGCAACTTTTAGAGCTTCTTCTACTCCCAACACAAGCCTGCAGCCCTGAAATAGGCACACCATTATCTCCCTACTCCCCTCTAGTTCCACAAATGTAACTTCTCCCAATGAGCAGATCTCATAGCTCTTCTGGATAAACACCTCGCTGTCTCCATCACGCACTCCACTACTCTGCTTTCCACATCAGCACCCAGCAATACCTGAGACTTCTCTCGTTTCTGTGGCAACTCTAACCTGGTCAGGCGGGGAGTGGAGCAGTGCATGATGAGCGGAACCCTCTTTGCTACCCACGTTTTTTGAAGAGCTACCAATGGAGCGGACCTATATACGTCATTCACGTGCGCCCAGGCCATAAGTGAGGTATAAATGCGGCTAAACTGTCTGTGCTTTACTTGTTTTGCTTAAATGGTTTTTGATACCAAACACGTTGTAACCCTTGCAAAGGAGTCCATATTATAATGGGCTACTGCTCCTGGGCAAACTTAGTGCATTTAATTAGATACAGTAACCCCCTATGAGTATTCAGTATTAATGTAGCTTTAGTTGTACTTTGCCCTAAAATTCTATGTTAAGCTAAAATAACTGCACACTTTTTTTTTATAAAGGTATGCTTCACACTTAATAGGTCTAAACCAGGACCCCTGCTTCAGATGCCACTGCCACTAATATTGCTGAAACTGTTCAAACATTAGTCTCATAATAGTTCAGTAACATTATTGCTGTCATTTATTGTTTCCCAGCTTAAATGCGTAACATCTACATCTATATATGTCCCTATTAAACCAGAATTATGTACGGTACAGGGAGTCCTCGAGTTACATACACCTGACTTACATACAACTCACACTTATAAACAGAGGTTATTACAGTAACGTGGTTTGCTTGGCCTTTATGAGCATTTAGCTTTAATAAACCTGCCCCAATGCCCTCTGGCATGTATTGTCTACTGCGGAGCACAAAAGGGTAAAAACAACTATGCACAGACTGGTTGAAATAAATACTATGTTAAGACATCTGTCTTGTTGCTTTTAATAAGTAAATGAATATGTTTCAACTTACATAGAAATTCAGCTTAAGAACAAATCTACAGACCCTATCTCGTACGTAACCCGGGAACTGCCTGTATTTATTTTTAGTAAAGTTGTAACTGGAACATACATATAGTATAGGCAGAACTATAGCCAGTTTGACATCAAAATGTGCCACTTATATCTATTTACTGTCCACAGCTGCATGATACGTAGCATTCAATGTATGAGGGTCATGTAATAAACTTATAGCAAGATAGATAAATGTTGATGTTGTATTATGGACAAACAGGAATAATAGAAGGCTATTCATATAAACCACAACGATCTGGGTGCAAGTTAACTATGTAACCATGTGATGCAACCCCCAAAGGTTTAACCCAATTTACACCCAGTTCGGAGATCATTTGGAAGGATTGAACTTGCTGGACTTTTTTTTTGTCTTCTTTTCAGCTCAAACTAATCATGTAACTTAAAGGAAAACTATACCCCCCAAACAATGTAGGTCTCTATAAAAAGATATTGCATAAAACAGCTCATATGTAAAACCCTGCCTCATGTAAATAAACCATTTTCATAATAATATACTTTTCTAGTAGTATGTGCCATTGGGTAATCATAAATAGAAAATTGCCATTTTAAAAAATAAGGGCCGCCCCCTGGGATCGTAGGATTCACTGTACTCACAAACATACCAACACACCATACATGTTAGGTCACATGAGCCAATTAACAGACAGAGTTGTGTCTTTTGCTTCCAAACTTCTTCCTGTTACAGTTAGAGTTGAAGTATTTCTGGTCAGGTGATCTCTGAGGCAGCACACAGACCATCACGAAATGGTGGCTCAAGGCAAGAGATGTAAAAGGGCAATATTTACTTAAATATATATTCCAGTTTGGTAAGATTCTTTACTATGCCACTTAATATGATATGAACTATCTGTTGCTTAAGTGTTCATTTTGGGGGTATAGTTTTCCTTTAAATATGTAATTGTGTCAGTCTTGATGTATTGGATACAGTTGTAATAGACATAGCCCAGAGTTTGGCCACAGCCGCACTACAATTATTGAGGAAATGCTGAGTTTTAAAAAATGAACTTGCGGCCAAAATTGCACTGTAGCCTTGTTACTAAAATATTGTGGAATGAACACTTTTCTTTTCATGCTTATAGGGAAAGGCTGGTACCAGGGGCATAACTACAAAGGTATTGCAGAGTGGTATTGCAGTTTCTCTGCAGTGAACCTCAACTCCTCTTGTACCCTTGCTGTATCATAGTTCCCCTGGTAATTGTCATCTGAATTCCCTTCCACAACGACCATTTACCCACCTCTCAGAACCACATGTTCACCGTATCGCCTCCTCACCTCTCCACATTTGCCATAAAACAGCATTGCACACCTTCTCACACGTGAGCCATTAACCCTTCATCAGCACATCCCTTACCTATCTCCTGGCCCCTTCCAATGACTGGTGACATACACATGCCACTAATTTTTGCCTTTGTTGTTTGGGAAAAAACTTTAGATCTCAAACCAAGTACAGGTAAAGGACTTGTTATCCAGAAAGCTTGAGACCTGGGGTTTTACAGATAAGGGGTCTTTCCATTATTTGGATAACTATACTTTAAGGGGGAGTATTTACTAATAATATTTTGCCATTTTTTTAACTCCCATCCATAGAATGTACCTAATTTATCAAAAAATCTGATTAAAGTCGGTGCAGGAAAAAGTTGCAACAAATTTGTGTGTCAAATCAGATCGTTCCACTTTTTCGATTTGGTGGTCGAAGATCATGAAGGCAGGAAACATCATACTGTAAAATGGACATCTGCCATTGACTTTTGCATGCCTTGAACAGATTTTAGATGGAGTATTTCGGATTCAGATTTTTAGCAGCTTTGGAGCATAATAAATCTCTAAAAGTTTTTTTTAGTTTTTTTTATTTTAGAGATTTTTCGTTTTCCTGCATTTTACATAGGTTTTTTTTTGTGGTCCCACCAATTTATAATGTATTTCAATGAGTGTTTTTCCCTGATTTTATATAATGTTTTCCCAGATCTTACATAAATGTTTTGTCCTAATGTTCCCAAAAATTGTTGTTTGTCTTCTATGAATATTTTTGTTATTAGTGGAATAAAAAGGTTTAAAATACCAGAAGCATATTTTGCCATGGTTCTGTCAGTAAATAGTCAAATTATTACTAATTCCAATTAGTCTGAACTTCATATAGTGATGCTCCAATCACTTATTGGTTTAGGTTATGCATGCAACTGTCAGAGAAGGCTTGAACATGCCCCCTATAGTGTAAAACACATTTTGGACTGATTAAACCTTGTTATTAATACAGTAAATATTGAATTTTAAAGTCAATTGTGCTTATATACTTCTCGGATTTTACACAATTTTTTCCTGGTCCCCTGAAAAACGTAAAATGTACTGTAATTGTTTATGGTCCTTGGCTGACAGGGAGATTTGTCACCCTCAATATAAAATGCAGGACTGTGGGCAACGAATCTCCCGAAAATGCCTCTCCACCAGCAAGAACAGAAATGGCAAATGGTTTGTTCTTCTGATGTCGCCCAAAGTTGTCTCAGGAGGAAACTTCGGGCAACTTCACGATGTGTAGGTTTCAGTATTGGTGTTTTCAGTTATTGCTGGTGGAGAAGCATTTTCTGCCCACAGTCGAGCATTTTTATAGTGGGTGACAAATCTCCCCAGCCATCACCATAGTTATTACAGGCAAAAAGGAAATATATTTTTTAAAATTTTCATTATTTGATTAAAATGGAGGCTATGGGAGATGGCCTTTCAGTAATTTAGAGCTTTATGGATAACAGATTTCCAGATAATAGATCCCATGCCTGTATACCAGCTGCTGCTAGATCCTTTTTGTTAGAACAGGATTACAGAGGACATCTACGATCGGACAAACATGATCATCTACGACGACAATCAGGCAAACCTGGGAACCCTTCCTTGGTACTGTTGGTGAAAGACTGCTGCTTACTTGCTTTATTTAATTTTGTGAATGCGCTTAGGCTCAAAGTTGAGAAGGGGCTTAAACCCAAGCCATATTCGAAACCATAACCCAATTAGAGAGACATCAGAGAAAACCTAAGAAGGAGTCGGGCTCCAGAAACGCTACACATACATACATACATACAATTGCTAACTTTGACCTAAGGCTGATCACTGAAAAATGCACCAGCCCTGGTTATGTTCCTAATAACCCCTTCAGCTGTTCAAGATCATGAGTAGTGATGGGAGAATTTATTCTCAGGGCGCAAATTTGTGGCGAATTCCCACGTTTCGCCGCCGGCAAATAAATTTGCGAAACTGCCACAAAAATTCACCAGCGTCCAAAAAACGTCTGTTTTTTTTGGATGCTGGTGCATTTTCACCGGCGGCGTTTTGCAAATTTTTCACCGTTTCGCTAATTTTTCCACGAAACGGGACAAATTCGCCCATCACTAATCATGAGGATCATGATCTTCTAAAAAGAGATCAGGTACATACACTGAATATATACATAAGCAATAGCTGTCTCCACTACCCCAACCAGATAAACAATATTCTGGACACAGTGTAACCATTGCCTTTTGATACAATGCATACAATGTGAGTTGGTAACTGTTTTATTCTGATTAAAGGACACTACATTTAGCAAAATATTAAACAAATCTCACCTACATCTCAGTCATAAAACATTTCTATAATAATTACTGTCCAATGACAAAATCGATGTGTACATATAAATAAGTATCTTGAGTAAACTTGTGGCCAAACATTCACTAGCATTCCTCTTGCTCTGCATTTTCATTATAGATTTTCAGTTAGTCAAACAATAAGGCCAAGGGCAGGTCACATTGCAGGCAGCTCAAATAGATAGTGCTTTTTTGGGAAGAATATACTGTATTTACTATATTATGTGCCCTGTACTTTCTATAAAACCACCCTTCTTTCTGACCAATAGCATTTGAGTTTAATTCAGCAGTTTTTGTCACAACCATGTATAACATATCTTCCATTTGTGCTACCTGCTTCTCTCCTCTCACCACTTTGGTCTGCAAATCAGAGCCGGAACTAGTGGTAGTTAGAAGAGGCACGTGCCTAGGGCGCAAAGTTGGAGGGGTGCCACTTTTCTGCCACCTTCCCCTAGTTCGGAGCCTTGTGTGTCCCCCCCATGCACCAGCAATTACTCTATTCCGGGTGTGTATTGTGCTCATTCTTGTGCGCACATGAGGAGGGGGCGACATGGTGCCCAGCTGACTTGGCCCGTCACATTAAATTACAAATTTATTATTTTATCCATTTTGTTCTTCTGCCACCAAACTCTTTGTTCTTCTCACATTCCTTCTTCTTTTAACTTTCATAAGATTTTTTCTCGTTCCCCCTAACGGGTCTCCTTTTCATACTGCCACTCCTAGGGCGTTATTTATTAAAAGATTTATTTATACCCAGATGCTGCAAAAAGCCTGAATCCAAACATCCGCCATCCCAGACCTGTTGAGGTCACGTATAAGTCAATGGGAGAGGCACCTATCTCAATTTGAAGTTTTCGTGGTCTGCTTCCTTGCCCTTTACTTAGTCCATTATCCTCTACTGACCCCATAGTATTTAAATATACAGAGTATCTGATTTGAGTGTGTTTGCTTGATTCTAAATAATGTTTTTTACTGTGCACAAGCAGGGCACTGGACCTTACAGCGCCCCCAAAGTAAAGATGTGACATCATGCGCACATGTGATGCGTTAGGTCACTACCACCCTCAGGTTCGGACCCATATCCGCACCCTGCCTTCTTTTTCCTTTTTTCGTGACTGGCCCAATACAGTGCTAAAGGACAAGTAAAGGACTTGTTATCCAGAAAGCTTGAGACCTGGGGTTTTACAGATAAGGGGTCTTTCCATTATTTGGATAACTATACTTTAAGGGGGAGTATTTACTAATAATATTTTGCCATTTTTTTAACTCCCATCCATAGAATGTACCTAATTTATCAAAAAATCTGATTAAAGTCGGTGCAGGAAAAAGTTGCAACAAATTTGTGTGTCAAATCAGATCGTTCCACTTTTTCGAATTGGTGGTCGAAGATCATGAAGGCAGGAAACATCATACTGTAAAATGGACATCTGCCATTGACTTTTGCATGCCTTGAACAGATTTTAGATGGAGTATTTCGGATTCAGATTTTTAGCAGCTTTGGAGCATAATAAATCTCTAAAAGTTTTTTTTAGTTTTTTTTATTTTAGAGATTTTTCGTTTTCCTGCATTTTACATAGGTTTTTTTTTGTGGTCCCACCAATTTATAATGTATTTCAATGAGTGTTTTTCCCTGATTTTATATAATGTTTTCCCAGATCTTACATAAATGTTTTGTCTTAATGTTCCCAAAAATTGTTGTTTGTCTTCTATGAATATTTTTGTTATTAGTGGAATAAAAAGGTTTAAAATACCAGAAGCATATTTTGCCATGGTTCTGTCAGTAAATAGTCAAATTATTACTAATTCCAATTAGTCTGAACTTCATATAGTGATGCTCCAATCACTTATTGGTTTAGGTTATGCATGCAACTGTCAGAGAAGGCTTGAACATGCCCCCTATAGTGTAAAACACATTTTGGACTGATTAAACCTTGTTATTAATACAGTAAATATTGAATTTTAAAGTCAATTGTGCTTATATACTTCTCGGATTTTACACAATTTTTTCCTGGTCCCCTGAAAAACGTAAAATGTACTGTAATTGTTTATGGTCCTTGGCTGACAGGGAGATTTGTCACCCTCAATATAAAATGCAGGACTGTGGGCAACGAATCTCCCGAAAATGCCTCTCCACCAGCAAGAACAGAAATGGCAAATGGTTTGTTCTTCTGATGTCGCCCAAAGTTGTCTCAGGAGGAAACTTCGGGCAACTTCACGATGTGTAGGTTTCAGTATTGGTGTTTTCAGTTATTGCTGGTGGAGAAGCATTTTCTGCCCACAGTCGAGCATTTTTATAGTGGGTGACAAATCTCCCCAGCCATCACCATAGTTATTACAGGCAAAAAGGAAATATATTTTTTAAAATTTTCATTATTTGATTAAAATGGAGGCTATGGGAGATGGCCTTTCAGTAATTTAGAGCTTTATGGATAACAGATTTCCAGATAATAGATCCCATGCCTGTATACCAGCTGCTGCTAGATCCTTTTTGTTAGAACAGGATTACAGAGGACATCTACGATCGGACAAACATGATCATCTACGACGACAATCAGGCAAACCTGGGAACCCTTCCTTGGTACTGTTGGTGAAAGACTGCTGCTTACTTGCTTTATTTAATTTTGTGAATGCGCTTAGGCTCAAAGTTGAGAAGGGGCTTAAACCCAAGCCATATTCGAAACCATAACCCAATTAGAGAGACATCAGAGAAAACCTAAGAAGGAGTCGGGCTCCAGAAACGCTACACATACATACATACATACAATTGCTAACTTTGACCTAAGGCTGATCACTGAAAAATGCACCAGCCCTGGTTATGTTCCTAATAACCCCTTCAGCTGTTCAAGATCATGAGTAGTGATGGGAGAATTTATTCTCAGGGCGCAAATTTGTGGCGAATTCCCACGTTTCGCCGCCGGCAAATAAATTTGCGAAACTGCCACAAAAATTCACCAGCGTCCAAAAAACGTCTGTTTTTTTTGGATGCTGGTGCATTTTCACCGGCGGCGTTTTGCAAATTTTTCACCGTTTCGCTAATTTTTCCACGAAACGGGACAAATTCGCCCATCACTAATCATGAGGATCATGATCTTCTAAAAAGAGATCAGGTACATACACTGAATATATACATAAGCAATAGCTGTCTCCACTACCCCAACCAGATAAACAATATTCTGGACACAGTGTAACCATTGCCTTTTGATACAATGCATACAATGTGAGTTGGTAACTGTTTTATTCTGATTAAAGGACACTACATTTAGCAAAATATTAAACAAATCTCACCTACATCTCAGTCATAAAACATTTCTATAATAATTACTGTCCAATGACAAAATCGATGTGTACATATAAATAAGTATCTTGAGTAAACTTGTGGCCAAACATTCACTAGCATTCCTCTTGCTCTGCATTTTCATTATAGATTTTCAGTTAGTCAAACAATAAGGCCAAGGGCAGGTCACATTGCAGGCAGCTCAAATAGATAGTGCTTTTTTGGGAAGAATATACTGTATTTACTATATTATGTGCCCTGTACTTTCTATAAAACCACCCTTCTTTCTGACCAATAGCATTTGAGTTTAATTCAGCAGTTTTTGTCACAACCATGTATAACATATCTTCCATTTGTGCTACCTGCTTCTCTCCTCTCACCACTTTGGTCTGCAAATCAGAGCCGGAACTAGTGGTAGTTAGAAGAGGCACGTGCCTAGGGCGCAAAGTTGGAGGGGTGCCACTTTTCTGCCACCTTCCCCTAGTTCGGAGCCTTGTGTGTCCCCCCCATGCACCAGCAATTACTCTATTCCGGGTGTGTATTGTGCTCATTCTTGTGCGCACATGAGGAGGGGGCGACATGGTGCCCAGCTGACTTGGCCCGTCACATTAAATTACAAATTTATTATTTTATCCATTTTGTTCTTCTGCCACCAAACTCTTTGTTCTTCTCACATTCCTTCTTCTTTTAACTTTCATAAGATTTTTTCTCGTTCCCCCTAACGGGTCTCCTTTTCATACTGCCACTCCTAGGGCGTTATTTATTAAAAGATTTATTTATACCCAGATGCTGCAAAAAGCCTGAATCCAAACATCCGCCATCCCAGACCTGTTGAGGTCACGTATAAGTCAATGGGAGAGGCACCTATCTCAATTTGAAGTTTTCGTGGTCTGCTTCCTTGCCCTTTACTTAGTCCATTATCCTCTACTGACCCCATAGTATTTAAATATACAGAGTATCTGATTTGAGTGTGTTTGCTTGATTCTAAATAATGTTTTTTACTGTGCACAAGCAGGGCACTGGACCTTACAGCGCCCCCAAAGTAAAGATGTGACATCATGCGCACATGTGATGCGTTAGGTCACTACCACCCTCAGGTTCGGACCCATATCCGCACCCTGCCTTCTTTTTCCTTTTTTCGTGACTGGCCCAATACAGTGCTAAAGGACAAGTAAAGGACTTGTTATCCAGAAAGCTTGAGACCTGGGGTTTTACAGATAAGGGGTCTTTCCATTATTTGGATAACTATACTTTAAGGGGGAGTATTTACTAATAATATTTTGCCATTTTTTTAACTCCCATCCATAGAATGTACCTAATTTATCAAAAAATCTGATTAAAGTCGGTGCAGGAAAAAGTTGCAACAAATTTGTGTGTCAAATCAGATCGTTCCACTTTTTCGAATTGGTGGTCGAAGATCATGAAGGCAGGAAACATCATACTGTAAAATGGACATCTGCCATTGACTTTTGCATGCCTTGAACAGATTTTAGATGGAGTATTTCGGATTCAGATTTTTAGCAGCTTTGGAGCATAATAAATCTCTAAAAGTTTTTTTTAGTTTTTTTTATTTTAGAGATTTTTCGTTTTCCTGCATTTTACATAGGTTTTTTTTTGTGGTCCCACCAATTTATAATGTATTTCAATGAGTGTTTTTCCCTGATTTTATATAATGTTTTCCCAGATCTTACATAAATGTTTTGTCTTAATGTTCCCAAAAATTGTTGTTTGTCTTCTATGAATATTTTTGTTATTAGTGGAATAAAAAGGTTTAAAATACCAGAAGCATATTTTGCCATGGTTCTGTCAGTAAATAGTCAAATTATTACTAATTCCAATTAGTCTGAACTTCATATAGTGATGCTCCAATCACTTATTGGTTTAGGTTATGCATGCAACTGTCAGAGAAGGCTTGAACATGCCCCCTATAGTGTAAAACACATTTTGGACTGATTAAACCTTGTTATTAATACAGTAAATATTGAATTTTAAAGTCAATTGTGCTTATATACTTCTCGGATTTTACACAATTTTTTCCTGGTCCCCTGAAAAACGTAAAATGTACTGTAATTGTTTATGGTCCTTGGCTGACAGGGAGATTTGTCACCCTCAATATAAAATGCAGGACTGTGGGCAACGAATCTCCCGAAAATGCCTCTCCACCAGCAAGAACAGAAATGGCAAATGGTTTGTTCTTCTGATGTCGCCCAAAGTTGTCTCAGGAGGAAACTTCGGGCAACTTCACGATGTGTAGGTTTCAGTATTGGTGTTTTCAGTTATTGCTGGTGGAGAAGCATTTTCTGCCCACAGTCGAGCATTTTTATAGTGGGTGACAAATCTCCCCAGCCATCACCATAGTTATTACAGGCAAAAAGGAAATATATTTTTTAAAATTTTCATTATTTGATTAAAATGGAGGCTATGGGAGATGGCCTGTCAGTAATTTAGAGCTTTATGGATAACAGATTTCCAGATAATAGATCCCATGCCTGTATACCAGCTGCTGCTAGATCCTTTTTGTTAGAACAGGATTACAGAGGACATCTACGATCGGACAAACATGATCATCTACGACGACAATCAGGCAAACCTGGGAACCCTTCCTTGGTACTGTTGGTGAAAGACTGCTGCTTACTTGCTTTATTTAATTTTGTGAATGCGCTTAGGCTCAAAGTTGAGAAGGGGCTTAAACCCAAGCCATATTCGAAACCATAACCCAATTAGAGAGACATCAGAGAAAACCTAAGAAGGAGTCGGGCTCCAGAAACGCTACACATACATACATACATACAATTGCTAACTTTGACCTAAGGCTGATCACTGAAAAATGCACCAGCCCTGGTTATGTTCCTAATAACCCCTTCAGCTGTTCAAGATCATGAGTAGTGATGGGAGAATTTATTCTCAGGGCGCAAATTTGTGGCGAATTCCCACGTTTCGCCGCCGGCAAATAAATTTGCGAAACTGCCACAAAAATTCACCAGCGTCCAAAAAACGTCTGTTTTTTTTGGATGCTGGTGCATTTTCACCGGCGGCGTTTTGCAAATTTTTCACCGTTTCGCTAATTTTTCCACGAAACGGGACAAATTCGCCCATCACTAATCATGAGGATCATGATCTTCTAAAAAGAGATCAGGTACATACACTGAATATATACATAAGCAATAGCTGTCTCCACTACCCCAACCAGATAAACAATATTCTGGACACAGTGTAACCATTGCCTTTTGATACAATGCATACAATGTGAGTTGGTAACTGTTTTATTCTGATTAAAGGACACTACATTTAGCAAAATATTAAACAAATCTCACCTACATCTCAGTCATAAAACATTTCTATAATAATTACTGTCCAATGACAAAATCGATGTGTACATATAAATAAGTATCTTGAGTAAACTTGTGGCCAAACATTCACTAGCATTCCTCTTGCTCTGCATTTTCATTATAGATTTTCAGTTAGTCAAACAATAAGGCCAAGGGCAGGTCACATTGCAGGCAGCTCAAATAGATAGTGCTTTTTTGGGAAGAATATACTGTATTTACTATATTATGTGCCCTGTACTTTCTATAAAACCACCCTTCTTTCTGACCAATAGCATTTGAGTTTAATTCAGCAGTTTTTGTCACAACCATGTATAACATATCTTCCATTTGTGCTACCTGCTTCTCTCCTCTCACCACTTTGGTCTGCAAATCAGAGCCGGAACTAGTGGTAGTTAGAAGAGGCACGTGCCTAGGGCGCAAAGTTGGAGGGGTGCCACTTTTCTGCCACCTTCCCCTAGTTCGGAGCCTTGTGTGTCCCCCCCATGCACCAGCAATTACTCTATTCCGGGTGTGTATTGTGCTCATTCTTGTGCGCACATGAGGAGGGGGCGACATGGTGCCCAGCTGACTTGGCCCGTCACATTAAATTACAAATTTATTATTTTATCCATTTTGTTCTTCTGCCACCAAACTCTTTGTTCTTCTCACATTCCTTCTTCTTTTAACTTTCATAAGATTTTTTCTCGTTCCCCCTAACGGGTCTCCTTTTCATACTGCCACTCCTAGGGCGTTATTTATTAAAAGATTTATTTATACCCAGATGCTGCAAAAAGCCTGAATCCAAACATCCGCCATCCCAGACCTGTTGAGGTCACGTATAAGTCAATGGGAGAGGCACCTATCTCAATTTGAAGTTTTCGTGGTCTGCTTCCTTGCCCTTTACTTAGTCCATTATCCTCTACTGACCCCATAGTATTTAAATATACAGAGTATCTGATTTGAGTGTGTTTGCTTGATTCTAAATAATGTTTTTTACTGTGCACAAGCAGGGCACTGGACCTTACAGCGCCCCCAAAGTAAAGATGTGACATCATGCGCACATGTGATGCGTTAGGTCACTACCAGCCTCAGGTTCGGACCCATATCCGCACCCTGCCTTCTTTTTCCTTTTTTCGTGACTGGCCCAATACAGTGCTCACACGTAAACACATACGCGCATGCACGCTCACTTGTACACGCATACACACTGGGGGGTGGGGCGGTGGACCACCCTGCTATGATATAAACCCTGCACCCCCCAGCTCCGCCAGTCGATTTACATAGTTACATAGTTAAATCAGGTTGAAAAATTACAAAGTCCATCAAGTTCAAACCCTCCAAATGAAACCCAGCCTCCATACACACACACCTCCATAACTTCACATAAATTATATAATCCAAGCCACTCTTAAAAGCGTAATGTAGTAGTATCATCAGCAAAATAGAATACAGTACTTTCAATGCCCACCTCCAGGTCATTAATAAACAAGTTGAAAAGCAAGGGACCTAGTACAGAGCCCTGCGGTACTCCACTAACAACACTGGTCTAATTAGAAAATATTGCATTTATCACCACTTTTTGCTATCTATCTTTTAGCCAGTTCTATTTCCATGTAGAAATACTATGTTCCAGTTAGTCTCTCTTTCTCTCTCTCTCTCTCGCACCCTGTGCACAAGTGACTACACTGTCCTGAATTGCAGCAGTCAGTGTAGGGCTGAGAGATGTCCCACTTAAATCAGATGCTCTGTAACTTATTTTACCTTTTAGGTCACATTGCTTATCAAAGGTAGCAGCACAAATAGGGAAAACAGTGACCACAGCAGACAAGCTTGGGACCCACTGGGATTCTTCCTGGTGTTCCAGGCCAATCCAACCCTGGTCACATTTTGCCATTTATCACTCAGAGCATTCAAATCACTTAGGATGTTGCTATAAATTCTAACAGTGACAGCTTTATAAACGACTGCGTCCTTCCTTGTCACTTTCAACCAAACCATTTAATAATAATATTTAAGCACTGAATTCTATTACCTTATTTACACATAAGTAATGATTATGTTAATACCAAGGATAGCTAGTCTACAGACAGTTCACATAGCAGTTGTAATTATCTTTAATTTTTTTTTAAAGGTTTTTATTTTTGCTTTTCACAACAAAACAACACACACATTAACATGTACAGTTAGGCTACGACAATCCAAAAGTAGTTATACATCAAAATAGGTTGACAAGTAGTATGGGCATACAGCATAGAACTGTAGGTGGGTGAGGGGAGGGGGGGGGCACTCTGGACCAAGGACGCTGGTTTGTTAAGAATGCACAAAGCTAGGGGCTGCTTCTGAGTTATCTTTAATTTTAATGCCAAAACTTGCAAAACTGCCATATTGACAAAATGAAGTGTGGATTTTGTGGATTTTATATTCTTTTTAAGTGGTTGTTAACCTTTATTAACTTTTAGTATAATGTAGACTGAGTGATATTCTGAGACAACTAGCAATTGGTTTTCATTTATTATTTTTGTTTTTTGAGTTTTTTAGCTTTTTATTCAGTAGCTCTCTTCTTTGTTATTTCAGCTATCTGGTTGCTATGGTCCAAATTATCCTAGCAACTATGCATCGATTTGAATAAGGAACTGGATAAAAAAAAAGTTGCAATAACAATACATTTTTGTAGCCTTATTGAACATTTGTTTTTAGATGGCATCAGTGATCCCCATTTGAAAGCTGGACAGAAGAAGACAAACAATTAAAAAAATATATAAAAAAGAAAACAAATAGTCCAATTGAAAAGTTGGTTAGAATTAGCCTTTCTATAACATGCTAAAAGTTAACTTAAAGGTGAACATTCAATTTCAATAACACTTCTTACTCCAGTTTTAGTTTTGCCCACTTTTCCACCCTAGGTTTGTTACAGTTAAAAATACATGAAATTGTATTGACTTTTGTTAATGCTGATGTCCCTTTAAGAACAGGAATGTTATTGCAAAACACAGGATTCCAGTAACATCCCCCTTTCCGAGGAAAATGTGTTGCTCAGAACCAGTCTGATCTGCTATAAGTACGACCAGGGTTCACTGTGTTGCACCTGCAACGACTGGAAACACAATGGTGAGTGGAATGTGATTATGTAGTTATTTAAAATGTATATTTAAATGATGATTAATGCAATTTCTTTCCCAAGCTCAAAGAGTTTATCAGGCCTTTAGTTTCCATATCATTACTTCCAAAAACATCTCACATGCATGCTTAAAAGATAAAAAGTATAGTTTTATTAAGTCTCCATGTGGGGAGTTTTTGATATTTTAAAATGACTTAATAAAACTATACTTTATCTTTTAAGCATGCATGTGGGATTTTTTTAGAAGCAAAGATGTTGTACCTCTGTTTGGTCACTAGAGGACCCCAGCATGCTAGTATTGGTTTACATAGATCTATTTCCAAGTAATCTAGCTATAGAGTGTACTTAAGTTTCCAGTTTTGACAAAATTATATTTTTTCAAGAGCAATGGTGTTATTTGGTTTGCATTAGATATCTTCTCTCTCCTTCTTTATATAACGGTAAGTCAATCTTCACACAAAAATGTGCTGTATATTGTCTGGTATGTTAACAGAGCAGCACTTGAAGGGGCAGATTTATCAAGGGTCGAAGGGAATTCGAGGGAATTTTCGAAGTAAAAAAAATCGAAATTCGAAGTAATTTTTTGGATACTTCGACCATCGAATAGGATACTACGACTTCAACTTCGAATTCGATTCGAAGTAAAATACTTCGAATATTTAACCATTCGATAACCAAAGTACTGTCTCTTTAAAAAAAACGACTTCGATACTTCGCCAAATTAAACCTGCCGAAGTGCTATGTTAGCCTATGGGGACCTTCTACAGCATTTTCTACGTTTTTTGAAGTTGAAGTAAAATCGTTCGATCGTACGTTAAAATCATTCGAATCGTTCGTTTTACTTTGACAGCAGAATACACAAATTCAATAAAAAAAGTTTGAATTCAATATTTGAATTCGAAGTATTTTAATTCAATGGTGTAATTTCAAAGTATTTTTTACTTCGAAATTCGACCCTTGATAAATCTGCCCCGAAATGTATTCTTTATACAATATAGATTTTGTTTGTGTTTTTGAGCGCAATCTATTGCCTTATTTCCCGTCTAAGGAGGAGATTTATCATGGCTTTTATTTTATGTATTTGGAGGGTGTAGTAGCAATCATTAAGGCCTGTAAATATTTGGGTTATAAATGCAATTGTGGTCAGCTGCTCAAATATAAAATGTTTCAAGTGCTTCCAGGAGCTCAAAGAACTCACTGTCCACTGATGTGACAATTTGTACCTGTAATTTGTTCTGCATATTCCTCCCCACCTCCAGGAGATTCAAACGTTCTATTGAAAACATTAGGGTTCTCTGGGGGTGCAAGAAAGTTATTCTGCCAGTGAATTACTATCACATGAAAGAAGTCTATATGAAGGGGCAGCAGCAATTGGCCCCTTGTAGTTAAATGCACAGATGATGAATCTGCACATATTTTTTTTTATATATTTTTTTTCCATAAACATTTCAGAAGTGCATTTTGGCTTCTCTGATTGCCCTTGCCATTTTGGTGACAACATGCAGCGCCGGATGCTTTTCTCGGCTGCCGGGGGAATCCCACGGTAAGACGGAATAACACTTTTCCAGTATTGCAGTATTTATTGTAACTTTATTGTAAGTTATGAATCAGTGCAATGAATATTTTACTACTCCAATTACTCCTATTTCTATTTGTTATCTGACAGTAGGATTTTCAGTTTAAAGGAAAACTATACCCCCAAAATGAACACTTAAGCAACAGATAGTTCATATCATACTAAGTGGCATATTAAAGAATCTCACCAAACTGGAATATATATTTAAGTAAATATTGCCCTTTTACATCTCTTGCCTTGAGCCACCATTTCGTGATGGTCTCTGTGCTGTCTCAGAGATCACCTGACCAGAAATACTTCAACTCTAACTGTAACAGGAAGAAGTGTTGAAGCAAAAGACACAACTCTGTCTGTTAATTGGCTCATGTGACCTAACATGTATGGTTTGTTTGGTTTGTGTGTGAGTACAGTGAATCCTACGATCCCAGGGGGCGGCCCTTATTTTTTAAAATGGCAATTTTCTATTTATGATTACCCAATGGCACATACTACTATAAAAGTGTATTATTATGAAAATGGTTTATTTACATGAAGCAGGGTTTTACATATGAGCTCTTTTATGCAATATCTTTTTATAGAGACCTACATTGTTTGGGGGGTATAGTTTTCCTTTAAAGGGATAGGGTTTCTTTTTACATGCATAATGAAAGTGGCAGTGATAATGCCTTAAATAAGCTGCCTAGTGCTAATTGTATGCTCTCCCTTTATTGAGTGCCTGCCTACACATTTGCTACACACTAGTCTAAAGTGCACTGATCCACTCCGTTGACCTGAAGGCAAAAGCACAGATTACACAAATACCTTTAAACCTCCCTAAATGCTGATGTATATGAAGTACAGGATTCCTTTGCATACAGACCACCTCTTATCTAGTGAGTCTTCTGCACATAGGGGCATATTTACTGAAGAGTAAAGATTTGGAGTATTTTTCCAAAAAAAAAAAATCAAAACTAGTAAAAGGAGAGTATGACAAGTGAATTAAATTTGCATTGGTGAAAATTCTCATCACATTGGCATAAAAACTCCAGTAAATATCCTCTGATTTGCTAAGTCCATTCATTTTGGCCAAGAGAAAGTCTGGTGAGCTGCCATTATAAAGACAGAGCAGGAGTTTGCATCTCATTATCTACTGTACCTTCTCCATGCTAATATCCCACATGCAGTAAATGGCATAAATTCTCTAACTACAATTGTATGGGGGAATTTACTGGTGAATTTTCACAGAGAATTTTACGCCAGGAGAAAATGTTCACAAATGTAATTATGAAATGTGAAATATGAAATGTGTTCTGAAATAGGCTTCATGAATTGAGGCTGGTTATTAGCAGTAGGGGGGAAATGTTAAGTTAGTAAACCATTTATATGTAAGAACCATAAGAAAAAAATAATCAACCAATTTGCAAATATGAGTTAAGCTGGCCATACATGAAGAGATCCGCTCGTCTGGCAACATCGACGAACGAGCGGATCTATCTCCGATATGCAAACCAATGGCAGGGCTATATTGGGGTAATCTGAACATTCGGCCCTAGGGCTGAACGATCGGATTACAACAAGGAGCAATGAGCTCCGACGGGTCAGTCGACGGAAAAATGAAACCTTCCCAATCGATATCGTGGCCAAATATCGATCAGGAAGACCCGTCGGGAAGCCCCCATACACAGGCAGATAAATTGCCGAATTGGTCTAAAGGACAGATATCGCCAGCTTTATTTGCCTGTGTATGGCCACCTTTACTAAGCACCCACAGTATAGTGTATTTTTTAAAATAGTGACAGTTCCCCTTTAACCTCTGAAATAGTTACCCTTCCATTCACTGTTTACATCATACTAAATATTAATTTCTAGGTGAACTACCCCCTTATACATAAAATCTTACTCCTTAAACAGGGGTCTCAGTCCAATGAGAAAGTCCCCATAAATTTATAGTGATACAGGACTGGAACTAGGGGGCCTATATATTAAACCTTGAATTTATCTGGTCAAGGGGAAAACTCTAATTTTTGGAGGAAAAAAAAACCTTGAATTTTTAGAGATTTATTAAGCCCAACAGCTGATAAAACTCCAAATCTGAAAATACTTCATCTCAAAAGATCATGTAGAAGTCAATGTCCCTGAAGTTGTTTCTTGAAATCGTGATCTGTGCTGGATAATCCGATAAAGTCTGGGTTTTTGTCCAGTAATCTCATAAAGTCGAGTTTTCGGAGCATCTAAAGTAGGATTCGAATTGACGCTCGATGAGTTCAGTTCTTGGATGTGAGTTTAGTCGACTTTGTTTTAATAAAAAACTGAGATAAACTTGAGTTTTAGTAAATAACCCCCTAGTTTTAGGCAAAGGAGCTCCAGTTGCACTGGGGGACAGCATTTCTGGATCCCAGTTTAGCTTCATGTTATACCATAAAGTACAGCCCTGGAAGTGACACCACTTGCCTTCCCTCCCCAGCCAGGCAGAAAGTCCATAAAAGATGCTAATAGCTCAAAACATATTGTAATTATGTGGAAACAACTGATTCTGTGTATTATATATTTGTTTTTAATTCTATTGTAAAAGAGCAAAGCTGCCATATTGCATTACTTTCTTTGGGCAATTATTCTAAAGAAAAAAGCAAACATGGGGGGGGGTGAAATCGAAAGCTTATTGCAATTCACAGAGATCTGGAGGTTCAGTCAGTTTGTGCCTCATGGAAGCTATTTTGTTATGTTTTCTTCTTAGGTTGCTTTTATAGAGGTGAGCTGCATGACCGGGGGAGCAAATTTAGAACAAAAGATTGTATGGACTGTACCTGTTCTATGGATGGCTCAATGAGATGTTGCCAAGCGTAAGTTTATTTCCAGAGAATTCTACAGAAATTCTAATGGTACAGCACGGTACCTACCAAGGGTGCACCTCAGGGCCCACTGGAGCCGTCTGAGGAATTTCTTTGCAGCTCTGGAGAGGACAAGTGAGGCCGGTTGCACATCCTGGGACGGCCTATGGTCATTACATTACTTTAGCTGTGTTGGGTCTTTGTATTCTGTGGCAACGAGTTTCTGCTGTTACAGTGATAACTGGGAACAAATACACCATAAAATGTCAGTAAATTTGCTCTGCTTTTTGAAATTCCACCATTTAGAGAGGTTTAACATTAGGCCATTACTTCCTTGTGGTGACATTGTCTGTGGCCAGGGCTTAAAGGGTTGTTCACCTTTGAGTTAACTTTTAGTAAGATGTAGAGAGTGATATTTTGAGACAATTTGCAATTGGTTTTCTTTTTTATTATTTGTGGTTTTTGAGTTAAGCTTTTTATTCATCAGCTCTACAGCAATTTCAGCAATCTAGGGGTAGGCAGAAGAGGCAGAAGAAGCTGCCTAGGGCGCAATGATAGGGGGACTCTGGGCAGCTTCCTCTAAAATTGTCTTCTGCCTACCCCTAGACCGTGTTTGCACCCCTCAGTCTTACTCCCTTTTCTTCCCTCTCTCACCCACCCCTCCATCATTCTTCCCATCCCTCGGTTGCTCTCCACTCCTTCCCTTTCCCCTTCATCGTGGTCAGGCGAGCACCAGGGTGTGGCCATCCGGGTTGCCTAGGGTGCCCAGTCGGCCTGGCGCTGCCCTGCCGACACATTGCGAAGTCGACCAAAGTTTCCTCAAGAAGCAACTCTGGACAAAAACAAAAAAGAGATGAGTAGGTTTTGTCACCGGTGTTTTAAATTATTACAGTGGAGAATAGGGTTGCCACCTGCCCAGTATTTTACCGGCATAGCCGGTAAAAACGATGGTTGATCCCAATGTTATTAATAGGGAATAAAGATAAATATATAGGAAGGCCAGTATTTTTTTCCAGAAAAGGTGGCAACCCTAGTGGAGAACCATTTTCGGGAGGTTTGTCCCTCCGCAGTAGTGCACCGTTATCGCAGACAACAAATCTACGCGTAGGTCATTACCCGTAGAGTACATTTTAAGCAGGTCGTCTTAATACATTATTTCCCTTTTTACTGTATTAATGGAACTTCTGATACATTAATATTAAAGCCAGTGGGCACTGGTTTTCTCCACCAGAGGGCAGCGAGAGTCATAATACAATGTGCTATAAGCCTTAAATAGCAACTAGTACAGGTATGGAACCTGCTATCCAGAATGCCCCGACCTGAAGTTTTCCGGATAACAGATATTTCTGAAATTTGGAACTTTGTGCCTTAAGACTACTAGAAAATCATGTAAACATTAAACAAACCAAATAGGCAGGGGTTGCTTCCAATAAGGAATAATTATATTATATAATATATAATTATAATTTGCAATTGGTTTTCATTTTTTATTATTTGTGGTTTTTGAGATATTTAGCTTTTTATTCAGCAGCTCTTTAGTTTGCACTTTCTGCAATCTAGTTACTAGGGTCCAAATTATCCTAGCAACCTTGCATTCATTTGAATAAGAGATTGGAATATGAATAGGAAAGAAACTGAATAGAAAGATGAGCAATAAAAAGCAATAACAATACATTTGTTGCCTTACAAATTTGAGTATTTATTTTGTAGATGGTGTCAGTGACCCCTGACTATGGAAAGAGTCAGAAGAAGAATTTAAAAACTATAAAAAAAACTATATATATATATATACTGTATATATAAAAAAAATAACCTGAAAACTGAAAAGTTGCTTAGAATTGGCCATTCAATAACAGGGGGGGGAATGTAATTAAAAGTCGCAGGCGTTATTTAAAATGGCGTCTTTGTGAATGTTTAGCCCTGCTCGTAGTGTAATATCAGTCACATTGCACATTTTTCGCTAAGCAAAGGTTTAGCATTAACACCCGCTCTTGCATTAAAAGTTAACCTTTAGTATGCTATAGAGTAGTCTAATTCTTTTCACTTGGTCTTCATTATTTATTTTTTATAGTTTTTGAATTATTTGCTTTCTTCTTCAGACTCTTTCCATCTTTCAAATGGGGTTCACTGGCCCCATCTAAAATTCTCTGTAAGGCTACAAATGTATTGTTATTGCTACTTTTTATTCCTCGTCATCTTTCAGCCCCTTTCTTATTTATATTCCAGTCTCTTATTTAAATCAATGCATGGTTGCTAGGTTAATTTGGACCTTAGCAACCATATTGCTGAAATTGCATATTGGAGTCCTCCTGAATAAAAAGCTAAATAACTCAAAAACCACAGATAATAAAAAATAAAAACGAATTGCAATTTGTGTCAGAATATCACTATCTACATCAAACTAAGGGGCAGATTTACTAAAGGGTGAAGTGACGTTTGCGAAAATTCGCTAGTGTGACATTATTTTGTAGTTCGCCGATTTACTAATGGGTGCAGGGCTAGCGAAGGAGACTCTATCGGTAATTCGCTCCCTTACGCCTGGCAAAGTTGCACTCTGGCAAAGAGATTTAACTTCGCAAATTTAGTAAGATACGGATTTTATTGAACGTTTCCTCTTGCGCCAGACTTGCCTTTGCCACCTCAGACCAGGCGAAGTGCAATAGAGTAGATAGGACTGCCTCAAAAAATAGTTGAACGTTTTTTTAAAAAAACGCTGGCGACTTTTCATTTTTCAGGGTGATAGGCTGCAAAAGAATTTTTTTCTGGAGTACCCAGCTTCCTCCCTACATTTCCTTACATGTGGCACATAAACTATACACTGGGCTCATGTGTAGGGCAATATAACAACTCTATTTTATTTTATGAAGGTTTCCCGGGCTTGTGTAGTGTAATGTATTTGCTGCAACATATACGTCCATTCAACTTTAACTTCCCACGTATGCAAATTAGCCAATGCTAGTGCAACTTCGCTAGCGTTCTCGCCCTGGACGCAACTTTGGATTTTAGTGAATTAGCGTTGTCCTGGCGAATCTACGCCTGGTGAAGTGTTGCAATGTGAGCGAAGCAGACACTAGCGCTAATTCGTTGCTTAGTGAATTTGCCCCTAAAAGTTAAAGGGATACTGTCATGGGAAAAAAAAAATTCAAAATGAATCAGTTAATAGTGCTGCTCCAGCAGAATTCTGCACTGAAATCCATTTCTCAAAAGAGAAAACAGATTTTTTTTTATATTCAATTTTGAAATCTGACATGGGGCTAGACATTTTGTCTATTTCCCAGCTGCCCCAAGTCATGTGACTTGTGCTCTGATAAACTTCAGTCACTCTTTACTGCTGTACTGCAAGTTGGAGTGATATCACCCCCTCCCTTCCCCCCAGCAGCCAAACAAAAGAACAATGGGAAGGTGACCAGATAACAGCTCCCTAACACAAGATAACAGCTGCCTGGTAGTTCTAAGAACAGCACTCAATAGTAAAAACCCATGTCCCACTGAGACACATTCAGTTACATTGAGAAGGAAAAACAGCAGCCTGCCAGAAAGCATTTCCCTCCTAAAGTGCAGGCACAAGTCACATGACCAGGGGCAGCTGGGAAATTGACAAAATGTCTAGCCCCATGTCAGATTTTAAAATTGAATATAAAAAAATCTGTTGAGAAATGGATTTCAGTGCAGAAATCTGCTGGAGCAGCACTATTAACTGATTCATTTAGAATTTTTTTTTTCCCATGACAGTATCCCTTTAACTCAAAGGTGAACAACCCCTTTAACTTTTTAAAATAGGTATTTATTTCCAGTTCATAGATAACAATCCACTGTGAAATAGAATTTTTCATACCTCCAATTATTTCGTTACTTTAACTCAAAGGGGAACCACCCCTTTAATATAGCACATTTTGCAAAACAAAACAAAGAATGTAAAGAATTATAAATAATTGCCGTCATACCAATAATTTTTTAAGAAACAATTATTGTCCTGCAAAAATAATATAGGGGACTATTCTGGTAGATAATCAAATAGTTATGCCTTTTAAGTTTAGAGTTTGATTTTCTGATATTTTAGGAAATTAATGTAATCTCCGACACTTTTTAAAATAAATTATTGGCTGAGCTACAAGAGTTTATGTTTTTAAAATGTTTTTTTTGGAATCTGCACATAGCAAAGATTAGGGAAGAGTCAAAGCCTATCTAGTAGGGCAGGCTGGGTTGTGATGTATTTGAGCAATTTTTGACAGATTTTGGTTAATGGACTGGTCTCGTTTGCTCACTTTAGACTTGGCAGAAGAGAAGAAAGGTAGCAAAGGGAAGGGACTAGTTTAACTCATAGGCAGACAAACTGCATTTGTTATCATTATAAAATTTAATAAATAAACCTTTTTCTTTCTTTATAGATATGGTACCCCAGTGAAGTATGATAAGGAAAAGTGTACGGCTGTTTTTAATAGGAATACCTGCCTTTATAATGTTGTGGAAAAGAAAAATCCTTCAAGGGAATGTGACATTTTAGCTATGGTTGGCTGAAATGACCGTCTCCTGGAGCTAGAGCTTCATTAATTGAATGTTAACAAATAACTGAAAATAAAGTCATTAAATTTACAAATCTTGCTTCCATTATTACACTACATTAGGGGTTAATTTACGAATGCACATGCAAGTGTGAGTGCTCTAAAGTGGATACAATGGAGAGTGTAAGTTGATACAATGTGCCCTTACACACTCCTGCACTTCCATATGGTTGCCAGTGTGTACCTATTAAGGGCAGGACTCCACGGACGATTCTGGCGTGATCCGATGCTCTGCGCAAAAACGCAGGCGTCACGTCGGATGTGATGGAAATAAGGTAAGTAATTCTATTGTCGGATCATGTCTCAGTGTTGATGCGACGTGACAGTCGGATGCAGACGCTGCATGCTCATCGCATCGCATCAACAATGCGACACGATCCGACAATAGCATTACTTTATTTCCGTCGCATTCCGATGTGACGCCTACGTTTTTGCGCAGCGCGCCGGATTAAGCCGGAATCGTCCTGCCCTGACACTGGAGACACTGGGAGTTTCCTGCTATCCTGTGGGCCAGTCTGACACTGTTAGTTGTGGTCTGTTTTATACCTATAGAAAAAATGAGGTGAATGCCACAGTGGTACTGCAGCTTATATGATTACAGGTATGGGATCCGTTATCCGGATATCAGAAAGCCCAAAATTACAGAAAGAATGTCTCCCATAGACTCAATTTAATCCAAATAATCAAAAAATGTAAAAAGGGTTCCATTTTTTTCTGTAGTAATAAAACAGTGCCTTGTACTTAATTCTTACTATGATATAATTTATCCTTTTTGGAAGCAAAACCAGCCTATGGGGTTTATTTAAAATGTTTTCTAGTATACATAAGGTATGGAGATACAAATTACTGAAAGATCCATTATCTGGAAAACCCCAGGTCCTGAGCATTCTGGTTAACAGGTCCCATACCTGTACTAGTCTCTGCTCTGCCTGGTTCCTCTGCTATAGCACAGTTCCTTACACTCATTGTGATTAGTAAAACAAAAATCAATTATGGGGTAGCTGCTGTCTATACAGCGAGTACTGTGCACAGGTCCAGTTAAACCACAGTAAATATCAAAGACATGCACAGTTTCTCGCTTAAAAACATTTATTGGTGCATATATACCACAAAAAATGACATATCAATGTTCAAATCACACACACCACGAAGCAGTGTCTCCCCCCCAGTCTGCCTACCTGTTGTTAACCACACCCTCCTGACGCGTTTCGCGCTATTGGGCGCTTCATCAGAGGAGCATACCAGTAGCATACCATCTGGTTACCTTCCCACATTTGCCCATTTATCCCTCCATCAACATATCACTTACCCTCCTCTCGATGGTTTTTGTTTGGGACAAATTATTAAAGCTTTAAGGTCTACTATAAAGCCTCACTGTTGAATTTCTATGTTTGATATATAACACAAACTTTGTTTTAAGGCCCTAATATATGCTGGCACTTTAAAACTAGACAGAGTCGGGACATGATGAAACATGTTGCTAACATATTTAACATTTTTCTTTCCTTGGTTAAAGGTGCTGATACAATTTTACACGATGGGAGTGTGCCCCTTCTTTTATAGTTATTTGTAGACTTTGCCTGCTCGGGACCAGCAGATTAAGGAGGCAGCACCCCACCTGGAACATTTGTTGGAGTTGCCAGATAATTTCCTTTTAACTCTTATAGTATCGAACATTTGGATTTGACCTTCGGAGCATTTGGACTTTATCATTTGTTTGCATTATTAGTTTCTACACATAATGGTCTTAAACCAGTTAGTGCCCCCTTTTCTCTTATATATTTCAAAACTTGTCAAGTACTCCAGCTGCTGTGATGGCTTTGACCTATAGTTAATGACACCAGGGCTCTGTAACCCTTTCATGGCACTCCCTTCTCGGGATCACATTGGGTGCCTGTTTGCTGGTGATCAGGGGGAACTCTGTGGTACTGATGGAAGAGACTGTCCAACCTGCTATTTACTTGCACTGTGCCTAAACATCTCTTAAGAAATACACCTATGGGAATTCATCCAGGTAATAAAACTTTACACAGGAATAGCAACTATAATAAACTTTATTTGTGTAGCACACGCTTGAGTGCACTATCGCTGTGTGTATTGCAATGTGTGTCAATAATGGTTTTTAGTCAGCACTCACCACTTATCCACCTCCTTTTTAAGTGCACGTGTCCAGTGGTCCACTTTCCAGTGGCCGGAAAACAGGCCTGAGACGTTGTGTTTGTAACAGATCACAAAGCCATGTCTTAAAAAAAAAAGAAGGCTTTTTAGAACAATTTGGAACTTCAGAATGGTGCTGTGTCAAATATTGGAGTATTGTAATGTGCGAACAGGACTACTGCTGCTTTTACTGTGTCAATGACCCACATGTACCTGTGTAACTCCCTGCAACTCCCGGTAGCTTGTGTAGTTCCGTGCAGCAAAGGATCCAGTCACAGAGATGATTTCTTGCAGCAAAAGAACTGGTTTATTTACAGTGAACAGTTGCAATGAAGTAATTTACAGGCACTTTGATGTCAAGCAGAATAATAACTGTAGAATCCCCTTTCAGATGTGAAATATCAAGAATAGGTTACCTGGGGCAAATCATCCCATAAAGTAGAGCTTTGTGCACAGGGATAAGCAGCCTGGGGTCTTGGATCTCGGCACCCTCATTGGTCCTCACCTCACCCACTGACCCCACTACTTCTCCTCGTTGGAGCAGAAACTGCTCACTACATACCCTGAGCCTCTCTTTTGCTCCTAGAGCGACTGTGACAGAAACTTACTAATCCTAGATAAATCTTTCTAACTTTTACCACTGGCAGACCTGGACCTGTAACACCTCACAGTGAGGTAAGGTCCCAGGAAAGACCTTGAACACATGGGGCTATACCCCTTTATATTTTAAATACTGCCACCTAGTGGGCAACCCTTGCCTACAGTAAATCCCAATGGACCCAGGGTCATACAGTAGCTGCCTGAGTATACTAAAGGACCCTTAGGCATCCAATTACACAGGGGGAACTGCCTGAGTAAAATATACCCAAATCTCAGGGTCCCTACATGTAGAAAAAAAAAAATTGCAACAGGCATAGAACACAGTAGAACAATACTTGCAATCAAGACATTTGGATGCCTACAGTCAGATAAATAAAAGCACAATTTAGTTCTACCACTAATTCCTACAAAAGAGTTTTTAATACGCTATTGTGAGGTGCTGCAGTCTCCGTTTGCATCTTCTAACATCACCACTCTGTGGTGGGCCTCATAACGTATGTGATGATGTCAAAGACATCCGCAGCTGTGCTTTTTACCATTTCTGACCTTGGGCTTTGTTATGTGTGGGGCTTATTTGCCCTGTGTGTTTGTGTCAAATTCCCATTAAATCCTTGCAATCAGAATTGCTGTCCTGTGGCTGCTTTTATTGCTCAAGATGGCTTCTGTTTTTAAAGATCCTTTTAATGTGCTTAACTGGTATTTTAATTTAATCCTTGACTGTAATTTCACTACGAATCTTGCTGCCTGGTTTGAACCCTCTGCCTGTTGTGACCATGATCTGCAGGATACTTGCCTGTGCCCTGCTTATAATTTGCCTGAACTCTGTAGTAAGTAGGTTCTAAGCTGATACCACAGCAGAAACCCTAAAAGTTCCTGAACCCTAAAATGGTGTTGGCAGAGATAGCTGGGGTCTTCCAGCTTTACGGAAGAATTAGACTTGCCCTTCCTCTGGGTTCTTGCCAGCTAGGCCATTACAGTTAGCTTGTGTCTAAGTGTGGAACCCTCTTAGACTGCTAGCTCCTCTGCTTCTTTGGAGTTCATTGCGGATGTTCTCGTTAAGCATCTTGAGAACCCAGAGACTAAGCAATTACGCTCACAGACTCTTCAGCACTTAACCATTATCCTAGAAGCTTTGCAGGTTTTTCAGAAGGGCCAATAACTCCTGCTCTTGTTCTGCAACCTACTCTGGCTGTGTTTCCTTTTGGGCCAGCTCATGTTCCCGATAGTAAGATTCCCTCTCCCTTGCATTACGAAAGAGGCCCTGAGACTTGTCAGGTATTTCTGAATCAGATTACTACTACCTCAGCACAACAACTCCCTCTATTTGTTCCTGGCTCAGTTCCTCCTAGATGAAGATGCTATCTGCTTTCTATTGAAATCTAAGATATGGAAGATTATATTCTGTAGAATGTAGCCAAATGATTCATTAGGAAATCCAATCCCTCCTCTGGAGCCAGTTTCTTTTTTGTCCCAAAGAAGTATGGGAGTTGGAGACCTTGCACTGACTATAGAGGGCTGAACAAAATCACCATTGAATTGTTATCCAACAGGGTAGATGGGAGATATGGCACTGACACAAAAATCCCTAGGTCTACTCCACATTGAAGAATATTTGCAAAAATTCGGCTCATTTCTCTTTGCATGACAGAAAAAAAGACACGCGACATGCGCAACAAAAAAAGGCATTTTATCCTTTCCCTCTGCTTCCACAATGGGATCTGAGCCATCCCAATGTCTATATAATGACATACACATAAATATATGGTTTATTCATGTTGTGCCTGTGTTTGTAAGCTAGTAGTAATAAATCAACCATAGATGATACTTTTTGCTTAAACAGCAACTTAGTGTAGTAGTAGTTGATACCATTATCAGAGGTAATGTCAAAAATTACAGACATGTTTTTAAGGAATTGGCAATAGGGTGGTCTTTTTTCTGTTGAAAAAGCAGTTGTAGCCTAGTGAATGGGAGGTCCTCTAACAATGTAGGGAATGTGTGTAGCAGTATACTGAGCAAATGTTGCCTTCCCATTTATACCAATGTAATTCAGCAAATTTTAATGCTAGTTTTTGAAAAAAGCAAAACATGGCAGATTTGCTCAACACAGGACTTGAAAGTAAGGGGATAAAAAAATGTTTTTGTGAATTCTCCACCATACATTTTTTGGTAAAGTAGGACAGATTCGCTCATCACTATTTAAAAGTAATAACTGATGGTGATGGGTGACTAGACCTTAACAAACGTTGCACTTTTTTACATTAGCCTGACACAGTTTGTGAGGCATATCCCATTAGTAAAGGGGTGTAGATTAATAATCTGAAACTCTCAAAAGGGTTAAATAGTAATCTTCAGACTCTGTTGATTTTATACAAACAATAAAGTATATATATATATATATATGTAGTGCTCTTTTCAGCAGGGAACAGCAGAGATGGTAAATATGGTTTCACATTAAAATAACTGTTCTAAATTACAGGGTGACATTATGGGTGGATGACAAATACTGTAACACCAAAGTAAAGAAATAATGTTCTTTATAGCCACAGTTTCATGGGAAAGCCATACCTTAGGTTAACATCAAACCCCTGTGCAAAAACACCAAACACCACCCATGCCTCATGCTATTGATTTTATGTACATTTCAACCCAAAAATGCATGCTTAGTTTTCGGGCCAAAATCTGCCCAATGTGCACAGCAGCCTGATGCAATTAAAGTCACTAACAAGAGGTATGGATGATTTTGGGTGGAGAAAATATCACATGTAATATTAGCCTTACAGATCAATAGAGGAGCTATCCTATGCAAATATATTGCAAATAGCATTTCTCTTGGCCCCCTGGCAATAAAGTTATTTACAATACGGTAATCTTTTTTTCACCTGTGTATCCTCCTTATTTGATCATCATTTTCTATATGTCATTTATAACAAGGAATACATAACCATTAATATTTCTATATCACATACATATTAGATTTCCAGTATAGGTAAATATAGATTTTTTACCCCCCACAGGGGCCACTGTTCCTCTCCATTCCACTCATGGCTGCCATCAGGGGGGGACAGGGGGGACAAGTGTCCTGGGACGGGCCTGAAGGGGGGCCCGGCAGTGCTGCATTTTTGAAAGAGCCAGGACCCCCTTACGAGCGCTTCGAGCCGTGCGGCCATTTCACAGGTTGCCGAATGCGGAAGTGCCAAAAAGGCGAACAGCTGAAGTCCCGAAGACCACCTGCCCAAATAAACAGACAGAACAATGGTATTTGCTAAGCATTTGGAAAACTACAGGTAATTCATTGTTTGGTCACTTTAGCCACATATTTTTGAATTCCTTGACTCATTCCTGCCTAATCCTACCATTAAAGTATTATGTTTGCCCTAGGTCTACTTACTGGCTTTGTAAAATAAATAATTCCCTTAAGAAAGAAGTATGTAAATCAACCTGTAGATTCATGACATGCACATTAGCCAATATTCCTCTAACCTGCTCAGCAATTATTTGTTTAAGGAGGTCCTGCAATCCCTTTGCATTGATAAATTAGACACCTAAATGATTAGAGATTAGGTTTATGTTTAAATATACATGAAGGTCTTTTGAATTGTGTTAAAGTTAATGTCCCTTTAAGAACAGGAATGTTGTTTTATGCAAAGTTTATTGCGCACACAAGACTTCCTTAGAAAAACATTGCTCAGTTCCATTTTGATCTGCTATAAATAGGTGAGAACGGAGCTTATTGTACAGTATCTGCAACAACTGGAATCATAATGGTGAGTGGTGTGTGTTACTTTCCAGATATGAACAATGTTATATTTCAACTCATTTCATTCTGTTATAAGAGCAGAGACCAAAGGACACATTGAGTGTTTTTTTTTATCTTAATCTTTAAGAATTTGGCATTTAGTTTCCAAAGTTACCAGCTTTTGGGTTAGTTCACACGAGGAGATTCGGGGAGATTTTGTCGCCTGGCGACTAATCGCCTTGTCTTCTGAGCGACAATCTCCCCGAACTGCCTCAGTGTGTTTTCCCATAGGCTACAATGAAAAGTCGTCTGCGCTAAAGCACACGGGGCGATTCGTTTTCCATAGTCACCCAAGTTGCCTCGTGAGGCTATGGAGACTATGGAAAATGCATGGCCGCGTGTGCATTAGCGCAGGCTGCTTTTCATAATAGCCTATGGGAAAACACGCTGAGGCAGTTCGGGGAGATTGTTGCTCAGAAGACGAGGCGATTAGTCGCCAGACGACAAAATCTTCCCGAATCTCCTCATGTGAACTAACCCTTATAAGTACAAGAACAGAGAAGTTGCTTCTGTTGCATTAGATATCTTATGCACAAAAATGTTCCTATATTGTTCAGTGCGTTAACAGAGCAGCTTTTGAAATGTATATACATTTTTTTCTTGAACCTCTGAGTTTGATCAAATGTTACATCCAAAATCTCATCTTATTTACTAAGTAGGAGATTTTGTAGTTATTTGTTTGGGGGCAAAGTAACAATCTTATGGGCTTTTTGTATTTTATAGGCAATTGTGGTCATTTTAGCTGTTCAAGTATAAAATAAGATATAATCGCTGCCAGGAACTCATGAACATTTATTTACTTCTGAAAAAGGATTATGAAGCATTCACCAAATTTTTGTAGATTTTTCTATCTTAATATAAATTCACCATCAAAACACTTGTATACTGTACGTGCTCCCTGGGGCTGCAGGAAATTCATACTGCAAGTGGAAATTTGCTCTGATTTGTAACCGCTGCTTGTGGCTACCGACAGATTTAACTAAATCCTAGTGGAGAAAACAATGCTAGTCCCAGAGGTTTTCACAATATAAATCTGTATGAAGGCAGCAACAAGTGGCACCTTGTAGTTAAATGTACATCGTGTGAATCTGCACTTATTTGTTACTTCTTTTTTTCATAAACATTTTCAGAAGTGCATTTTGGCTTCTGTCATTGCCCTTGGCATTTTGGTGACAACATGTAATGCCGCCTGCGAAAGATCCCTGCCAGTATTGGGGGCAGCACATAGAGGTAAGTCAAAATAATACCTTTTCCAGTGTTGCATAACTGGTATCAGTGAAATGATTATATTATGACTCAAATTCGACTGAATATTTATTTCTAATAAGTCTAATAAGGATTTTCAGTTTTTAAAACTGACAAGTAAGTGTGTATTTTTGGTAAACTAGAGACCTTAAATGTTTTTTCCCTAACAAAAAACACTGCTTTTAAAGGAACAGTAACACCAAAAAATAAAAGTGTTTTAAAGGAATGACAATGTCATGTACTGTCAGTGTCGGACTGGCCCACCGGGATACCAGGAAAACTCCCGGTGGGCCAAGGTGTCAGTGGGCCTCTTGCTTCTAACCATTTGGTCTATTTCATGGTCATTCCCTTTTTCTTTATGTGAACAAAGAGGCTTATTAATGGAAGAATAGAGAATAGTATGTAGAGAAAAGAGGCTAGGAGAATAAAGAGGTTGAGTGAGGAGAGGAGGTATAATAATTTGGAAAGTGGGCCCTCAGCCTAAGGTTTTCTGGTGGGCTCCTGGTATCCCAGTCCGACACTGTGTACTGTTGTCCTGCACTGGTAAAACTGGTGTATTTGCTTCAGAAACACTACTATAGTTTGAAATTCGAATGCAAAAAGACCAATCGAAATTAAGTCGAAGTTTTTTTTTTCTTTGGTCGAATAGGTCTGTCTTCGATCTAACAGGTCCGTATTCGGCCGAATTCGAATCATACAAATAGAAGGAATAGCGCATTAGATCAGATTCGATTTGAAGTTTTTCCCAAAAAAAAACTTTGATTTTTCAAAGTCCACAAATTGACTCCAAATAGTTCTATGAGGTCCCCCATAGGCTAAAACAGCAATTCAGCAGGTTTTAGATGGCTAATGGTAGAAGTCGAATTTTTAAAGAGACCGTACATGATAAATTTTGATATTCAAATTTTTTCATTTTTTTCAAATTCAAATCAAATTTGGACTATTCCCTAGTCGAAGTACACTAAAAATAGCTTGAAATTCAAATTTTTTTCATTTGAAAATTCACGTCGACCTTTGATAAATCTGCCCTTAGTGTTGCTTTTTGATGAAATGTCCTGTGTGCACATTAAATTTTACTGAATATTCCTGAATTATATTTGATTCTCTTTTTAATAAATGAAAGCAAAAACATACTGATCTTGAAACTGATAAGAAACTGAGGAGCTGCCCATGTTTCTTCCCCATTACATTTTACATGGGGGGATTTCAGTTATTCCTGTCCTTAGCTACTCAACCTTTTCTGTTCATTAAGTTGAATTTGTCTTTCAGGGACATTAATTTGTTGTATTTTCCTCTTAGGTTGCCTTTATGAAAACAAGGTGTATAAATTGGGGAGCAGATTTAGAAATAATTGCAAGGACTGCGATTGTTTTAAGGATGGCTCAATGCAATGTTGTGATGTGTAAGTTGCACTTTCAGAGTATTGTACGTAAATTACAATCAATAACTATGCAAAATGTTTAAGTGTGTGACATACACTAGTGTTCAATATTCTGGAATCAGCCAGAAATGGCAATGGAATTGCACTTTTGATTTTATTCAAAAAGGCAGCATTAAACTGATGAGAAATTTGATTGTGATGCCAATCCATCAAACTCAGTACCCTGGCTTTCTGTTTTTCCCCAAATAGGTTTTGCATTGCTTAGATGTACAGTTTGCTTCTATTGCTGTACTGCTGAATGATGAAACTTGCACCAATCAAGTGCTGACCACAAGGGATTTTAAACACTAGTGTATGAGCTGTATTGGGTTATTTAATACTGTAGTAGTAGGTTTCTGCCTTGTAAAACTCTGTAAAATAGCACATTTCATGGGAAAGAAATCCATGTTAAAATATAAATACATTTGCCCTTCTGTTTGTAATTACACTCCCCTCCACCATTTAGGAAAATTTACAATATTAGGGTGCTCATTCACCAGCAGGACAAATTGCCTGTGGCACAAGAAATAGGAACGCAAATAATCACGAAGGTGAAATTAATGGTTCCCACACTTTCCATTATTTCTCTGCAGGGCTGTCATGGGTAATCATGGTGGTCCCTGCCCCCAAGGAGCCAGAATTATTAGCCCAAAGGTCACCTCTTGTGAGGAGGGCCCTTCCAAAAAGTAAAATGGGATCCCAGTTAAACAAAAAGCTACACACATGGCCACCCTACACAATGTACACAACTATGCCCCTATTATGACAGAACTCCACACATGATCCAACCAAACCCCCCCACCTTCACTCCTCACAAACCCTTCCCCTTTTGTGGCACACAAATTGCACCTTTCCGTCATGGTGCCCCCTCTTGCCACGGGGTCACTGACTGCTGTACCCCTTGAGCACCCCTGATAATGACCCTCCTCTCTGTGCCAATATTCTCTTTGGGATATATGATACTTGCACAAGGTAAAAGGATTAACATTGATTCTATCTGTGCCCTGTGGTCCTCAGAAGCATATTATTCCTGAGCACAGCCCCACTAAGACTCACCAAGGCTACTGGGTTTCTACCTGCAAATTTACATATAACATTTTTTGCCAACAGTAGCGTTCCTAGAGGGGGGCGGGCCCTGGTGCATGACGCCCCGCCCCCCTCCGAACGGCCGAATTTTAGTGGGGATTTCAGTGGTGTGCGGCGCTGCCGGGGGCCCTGAGGGGGTGCGGGCCCTGGCCCGCTCGCACCCCCTGTTCCCCCGCCACTGCCTGCCTTCAAAATCGAAAATTGTTCTTGCAGCTGCCCTGTATGTTCTATATATAACACTTTCTCTTAATATATAACTACAAAGAGCAGAGAGAGAATCCTTTGAAATCTGAGATCATATAATTATTTTGGAATATTGCTACTTATAGTTTTTTATATGGTCATGGAACTCCTCGGTAACTAATAATATCCTTATATTTTACAATAGGGGGTACTTAATTCATTATATTATCATAAAAAGCACTTTTACACAGGTCACATAACTCCGAGGTGACTTGAAATATTTATACATTTTAGCAGGGGATACATTACTCATAATAATCTACAGTTAGATTTATATAGATTAGTCAAGAGTTTTCTCTTTGCTGCACAAAATGGCTGGTACAAATGTGGCATAGGGTATGATATTAGAACTCTTGTTTACAATATAATAGTTGCTTATGTTAGGCTATTAGACAAGTGTCAGGCAGTGTGCAAGGGGAGAAAGCTCTAGTAGAGATCACCATAAATTATAAGCGACACGTTTATAATGACCTAGAAGCGTGCTGTTCATAAGGATATCATTTACAGTTTAGTCCCATAGAAATAACCAAACTGTAGATTATATAGTGAATAAAAAATAAGGATATTATAAGTTACTGTGAAGGTCCATGACCATTTACTGTAAAAACATACAGGTCATGGAACTCCAAGGTGACTTCTAATATCCTCATATTTTGCAAAAGATGGTAGTTTATTTATTATAATAAACAAGTTTCAATGAGTCGTGTGACAGAATTGACATCGCTAAGCTCCGATTATAACCAATGACATCACTAAGCTCCGTTTATATAGTTTGAAGGATATTCACGGCTCTTGTGTATTATAATGATGTATTAAAAAGCAACAGAAAATTGCTGAATAGAAGAAGTCATAAAAACAAGGCGGGCCCTAGTACAAATGTGGCATGCCACCCCTAAAGAGTCCCCCTAGGGACCTTTCCACAAATCCAGCCTGTGCCGGTTTAATAATGTGTTGGGCAGTTTAGCAGCTCCCTATAGCAATAGCATTAGACTGGACAGAATAGAAAACGTAGACAGACAAATCAGTAAAAAGTAACAAAGGGACTAGAACAAGATCCCCATAAAACCATCTCATATAAATGAATATGAAAAAATTAATTTTGAAGATTGTATTCATTATTTATCATTGCAATATCAGTGACTGTTAAAAAACAGCATTAACTAACAAATATACTGTATGTTTTTCATTCGTTATAGATCTGGTACCCCAGTGGAATATGATAAAGAAAAGTGTGAGGCTATATTTAATAAGCAAACCTGCAGTTACAGTGTTGTGGAAAAGAAAGACCGTTCAAAGGAATGTGAGATTTATGCTATGGTACTGTAGGCTGAAATGGCCGTCTCCTTGGGCGAGAGCCTTATATTAACAACATTTATCTCTATGTGATACTTTGTGTGAACTGAATTCAGATCCTTGATCTTCAAAAATAAGTAAAAATAAAGTTCTTTAAAACAGCAAGTCTTTCTGGTGTGATCTCTGATAATATACACTATGGAGATGTATCCTTGGCCATCATCTATTTCTCATTCTTCATTCATGGGAGTTATGTAATGAAAAGTGCAACATTCACTACAGGTCTGGTCAGCTATTGCAACCAATCAGCAGGAAGTATGTACATGCTGCCTTAAACATAGGGGCAAATTTACTAAAGCGTGAAGTAACTAACGTGGGGGAAAGTTCGCTAGCTAAGGAGATAGACTCTAGTGGTACTTTGCTCCCTAACGCCAGGCGAATTTGCGCTCTGGCGAATGGACGTAACTACACAAATTCACTAAGATGTGGATTTTACTGAACGTTACCTCTTGTGCCAGACTTGCCTTCGCCACCTCAGACCAGGCGAAGTGTAGATAGGACTAAATTTAGTTGAAACATTTTCTTTTTTTCAGGGTCATAGGCTGAAAAAGAGCGTACATTTATAAACTATACACTGGGCTGATGTGTAGGGCAATATAACAACTTTATTTTATTTTATTAAGGTTTCCCGAGCTTGTGTAGTGTAATGTATTGGCTGCAACATATACGTCCATTCAACTTTAACTTCCCGCTGTATGCAAATTAAGCAACGCTAGCGCAGCTTTGCTTGGTGCAGTAACGCTAGAACAACTTAGCCAGCGTTCGGCACCCTGGACACAACTTCGGATTTTAGTGAATTAGCGTAGTCCTGGCGAATCTACGCCTGGCAAAGCGTTGTGCTGGAAGCAAAGCCGTCGCTGGCAAATTTTCAGAAGTTAGTAAATTTGCCCCATAGATTGAACAACTGAAATGAATTATGCAAAGAGAAGAATCATATAGAATGTGAGGTTAATTGTAGGATTTGAAATAAAGTTCTTCATCCTTGGAAAACCTGATCATGATTAGTTCTTTGCTTGCTTTAGCCGTCTAAGTTATAGGCCAAATTGAAGATTGTTTGGCCCCTTCAAGAATTTGGATAATAGGCAAAGTCCATCCTGACCTCAATCTACATCCACAGGCACATCATTAAAATGGCATAAATGACTAGATTTGGTTGTGCAATTAAGACATTTTAGATCTATTGCCTGACCATCTAGGCATGCATGGCCAATCTATTGGCTGATTAGGATGCTAATGCTGGAAGATTGAGGATTATCAATTTTGACAGAAAACTTCCGTTGGTCAACTGAAAGGAAAAGAAGAGAAGCCACATTGATGCACTTAGTTTTCTAAGATCTTTCTATAATCTGCCCAATGTGCACAGCAGCCTAGCAAGAGGTATGGATGGTTTTGGGGCAAACATTCCAATGGAGGAAATATCACATGTAATATAATCCTTACAGATCAATATAGGTTCAATTCTATGCACATATATTGCAAATCGCATTTCTTTTGCTCCCCTGTAATCTTCCTTATTTGATCATCTTTTAATATATAGCATTTATAACTAGGAATACATAACCATTAATATTTCAATATCACATACATACTGTATTAGATTTCCAGGACAGGTAAATATGGATTTTATAACCCCACCCCCCTGCCCAGGAGCCACTTCCAATTAAACCTTCCCTTAGAAAAACATTGCTCAGTTCCATTTTGATCTGCTATAAGTAGGTGAGACGAAGGCTCATTGTACAGTATCTGCAACAACTGGAATCATAATGGTGAGTGGTGTGTGTTACTTTCCAGATATGAACAATGTTATATTTAAACTCATTTCATTCTGTAATAAGGGCAAAGATCAAAGGACACATTAGGTGTTTTTAAAGGATTTTGCATTTCGTTTCCAAAGTTACCAGCTGTTGTAAGTATTACAAGAACAGTGAAGTTGCTTCTTTTGCATTAAATATCTTGCACACACAAATGTTCATATTCTGTTCAGTGTGTTAACAAAGCAGCTTTTGAAATGTATATACATTAGTTTTCTTTAAACTGTTCTGAGTTTGATAAAATGTTACATCCAAAAAATCATCTTGTTTACTAAGGAGGAGATTTTGTAATGATATGTTATTTGTTTGAGGGCAAAGTAACAATCTTATGGGCTTTTTGTATTTTATAGGCAATTGTGGTCATTTTAGCTGTTCGAGTATAACATCAGATGTAATTGCTGCCAGGACCTTATGAACGTTTATTTACTTCTGAAAAAGGATTATGAAGCATTCACCAAAGTTTTGTAGATTTTTCTATCATAATATAAATTCACCATTAAAATACTTGTATACTGTACATGCTCCCTGGGGCTGCAGGAAATTCATACTGCAAGTGGAATTTTGCTCTGATTTGTAACCGCTGCTTGTAGCTAGCGACAGATTTAATTATATCCTAGTGGAGAAAACAATGCTAGTCCCAGAGGTTTTCACAATATAAATCTGTATGAAGGCAGCAACAAGTGGCACCTTGTAGTTAAATGTTCATCGTGTGAATCTGCACTTATCTTTTTTATATTTTCAGAAGTGCATTTTGGCTTCTGTCATTGCCCTTGGCATTTTGGTGACAACATGTAATGGCGCCTGCGTAAGATCCCTGCCAGTATTCGGGGCAGCCCATAGAGGTAAGTCAAAATAATACCTTTTCCAGTGTTGCATACCTGTGGTATCATTAAAATTAATATTTTATGACTCAAATTCGATTGAATATTTATAATATATCCAATAAGGATTTTCAGTTTTAAAACTGACAAGCAAGTGTGTATTTTTGGTGAAATGGAGACCTTGAAAGTTTTTGCCCTTTTCATAAAGAGCAACTGCTGTTAATTTGTTGTAATGTCCTGTGTGCACATTAAATTGTACTTTTTAACAATATTTGCACAATCGCTGGGCTGAATATTCCTGAATTATATTTGATTCTTTTTTAAATAATTGAAAGGAAAAACCTACTGATCTTGAAACTTATAAGAAACTGAGGAGCTGCCCATGTGTCTTCCCCAATTATATTTTACATGGGGGGGATTTCAGTTCTTCCTGTCCTCAGCTACTCCACCTTTTCTGTTCATTAAGTTGAATTTGTCTTTCAGGGACATTAATTTGTTACATTTTCTTCTTAGGTTGCCTTTATGGAAACAAGGTGTATAAATTGGGGAGCAGATTTAGAAATAATTGCAGGGACTGCAATTGTTTGAATGATGGCTCAATGCAATGTTGTAATGTGTAAGTTGCACTTTCAAAGTATTGTACATACAGTAAATTACAATCAATAACTATGCAAAATTTTAAGTGTGTGACATATACTAGTGTTCAATATTCTGGAATCACCCAGAAATTACAATATTATTGCACTCTTGGATTTACTCAAAAAGGCAGCATTAAACTAATGAGAAATGTGATTGTGCTGCCAATCCATCAAACTCAATACTGTCTTTTCCCCACATAGGTTTTGTATTGCTTAAATGTACAGTTTGCTTCAATTGCTGCACTGCTGAATAATCAAACTTGCACCACACTAGTGTATAAGCTGTATTGCGTTATTGAATACTGTAGTAGTGTGTTTCTGCCGAGGAAAACTCTGTAAAACTGCACATTAAATGGGAAAGAAATCCACAGTAAAATATAAATTAATTTGCCCTTCTGTTTGTAATTACACTCCCCTCCACCATTGAGGAAAATGTACAATATTAGAGCGTTACATCCTTACTGTGCTGTTGCCACAGAAGCATAAGAATCCTATTACCTGGCATATTTTGTATATTGCTGATAGAATGTGAGCCAGTAACTCCAACCCAATGGAATTCTCCCCTACTGCCTTGTATTGGATCATGCCAGAAATAGTTCTGATTAAATACACTTACTTATTTTCATCAAGGAAATCACTGTTTCCTGATGTAGATGGGATAATAGGGACATTGTCAGAATGCCAACATGACCCAAAAGAATATGGCAACTGTGATTAAGGAAACGGCTCATTCACCAGCAGGACAAGTTGCCCGTGGCACAAGAAATAGGAACGCAAATTAATTTTGTGAAATTAAAGGTCCCCACACTATCCATTATCTCTCTGCAGGGCTGTCATGGGTAATCATGGGGGTTCATACTACAAAAATTAGCAGGGCCCTGTCCCCAAGGAACCCCAATTATTAGTTCAAATATCACCTCTTGTGAGGAGGGCCCTTCCAAAGTAAAATGGGATCCCAATGAAAAAATGCGCTACACACTTCACACCCGGACACAATGTACACAACTATGCCCCTATTATGACAAAACTCCACACATGATCAAACCAAACCCCACTCACTCCTCACAAACCCTTCCCCTTTTGTGACACACAAATTGCGCCTTTCCATCATGGTGCCCCCTCCTGCCACTGGGTCACTGATTGCTGTACCCCTTGAGCACCCCTGATAATGACCCTCCTCTCTGTGCCTGTATTCTCTTTGGAATATATGATACTTGCATACGGCAAAAGTATCGACGTTGATTCTATCTGTGCCCTGTGGTCCTCAGAAGCATATTTTTCCGGAGCACAGCCCCACTAAGACTCACCAAGGCTACTGGGTTTCTACCAGCAAATTTACATACAGTATAACATTTCCTGCCAAGTATTTCTCCAAAATCAAAATTGTTCTTGCAGCTGCCCTGTATATTCTGACCTACTATAAGCATAGTGTAAGTGTGAATTGCTGAGTACTTGTCCCTGTTTTTAACACTTTCTCCTTACTAATATATAACGACAAACAGCAGAAAGAGAATCCTTTGAAATCTGAGTTCATATAATGAACCCCTGTATTTACATTTTTGAAATAATGCTACAAAAATGTATTTTTTTTTTTGTCTCAGAAAATATATATTTTTGAGTATTATAGCTACTGCCACATGCTAAGATCTATCACATTTTTTATACAATAAAAGCTCAATGTTCCATCAGTCTTTAGGCACACAGGACTGGGAATTGGCTCTTCTCTGTTTACATTTTGTGTGCAGGAGGAGAAACTCCTGTCTGCTCTCATCCATTCCTTTCTGTATCTGACAGGCACGGTGTCAGCCTGCGTGCACATAATAGAGCAGATTACGGTGTGAAAATGTGAAAGTATGCATTTTCATGCCTAAATCCACTCCTTCTAAATGCACATTTAGCTATTCTTATGGGTTCACTTCCTTGGCTCTGGTTTAGAACTTTTTAGAAGAAGTACTGGGTTTCCTTTCCAGTGTTCCTTCTGCCAAGAAGGAAAAAAAGTTTATCTTTATATCTTTATGCTGTTGGAAACCACCAGAGGGATTTAAATGTTATATAGTGGATAATGTACCCTCTACTGTAATTTATATAGTGAATAAAGTACCCCCTATTGTAAAATATAAGGATATTATAAGTCACTGAGGAGTTCCATGACCATATGAAACTTTGAGGTTACTTCTAATATCCTCATATTTTCCAACCAGGGTTACTTAATTTATTATAATACACAAGTTTAAGTGGGTTGTGTGACAAAAATGACATCAGAACTCACCATTTATAAGGATATAATTAACAAGATATCCATGGCTTTTGTGTATTATAAAGATATAATTTACAGTTTAGTCACATAGAAATAACCAAACTGTAGATTATAATGATAAATTAAAAAGCAACAGAAAATTGCTGAATAGGAGAAGGTATAAAAACATGGTGGGACCTAGTACACTGGAGATCTAAACAACTAGCAAATGCTGATGTGGCCAACCCTAAAGATGAGTCCCCATAGGGACCTTTCCACGAATCCAGCCTGTGTCAGTTTAATAATGAACAAGTGTTGGGCAGTTTAGCAGCTCCCTATAGCAATAGCATTAGACTGAACACAAGAGAAAATGGTGAAAGACAAATCAGAAGTAAAAAGTAACAAAGGGATCAGAACAAGATCTCCATAAAACCATCTCATATAAATGAATAGGAAAGAATACATTTTGAAGATTATATTCATTATTTATCATTGCAATGTCACTGACTGTTGGACAAACAGCATTAACTAACAAACATACTGTATGTTTTTCATTCTTTATAGATATAGAACCCCAGCGAAATATGATAAAGAAAATTGTGAGGCTATATTTAATAAGCAAACCTGCATTTACAGTGTTGTGGAAAAGAAAGATCATTCAAAGGAATGTGAGATTTATGCTGTGGTAGGCTGAAATGGCCGTCTCCTTGGGCGAGAGTCTTATATTAACAACATTTATCTCTATGTGATACTTTGTGTGAACAGAATTCAGATCATTGTATACAAAGATAAAACAGTTTGTATGACTCGAATAAAATCTATAAAAATAAATTAGATTTAAAAAAATAAGTAAAAATAAAGTTTTTAAAACAGCAAGTCTTTCTGGTGTGATCTCTGAAAATAAACACTATGGCCATGTATCCTTAGCCATCTTAGAGTAATCAAAAACGTTCTCCGCACTGCCTTAGTTGTATTGTCGAATGCATCAAATCCTCTTCCGGGTATACCGCTATCCCGACATATACTGATAAATTCCAAAATGAGGAGAGCACTCAAAGGTAGCAAAAATATGCTGTGGTTATATTTATTCATGGCCACTACGTGGCCTTGAATAAATATAACCACAGCATATTTTCGCTACCTTTGAGTGCTCTCCTCATTTTGGAATTTATCAGTATCCTTGGCCATCATCCATTTCTCATTCTTCATTTATTGGGTTATGTAATGAAAAGTGCAACATTCGCTACAGGCCTGGTGAGCTATTGCAACAGTAACATAGTAACATAGTAACATAGTAAGTAAGGTTGAAAAAAGACACATGTCCATCGAGTTCAACCTTTTTATATATATATATATATATATATATATATATATATATATATATATATATATATATATATATATATTAACTACCTATCTGCCAGTTGATCCAGAGGAAGGCAAAAACCCCATCTGAAGCCTCTCCAATTTGCCTCAGAGGGGGAAAAATTCCTTCCTGACTCCATAATGGCAATCAGACTAGTCCCTGGATCAACTTGTACTATAAGCTATTACCCATAACCCTGTATTCCCTTACTTGCTAAAAAGCCATCCAACCCCTTCTTAAAGCTATCTAATGTATCAGCCTGTACAACTGATTCAGGGAGAGAATTCCACATCTTCACGGCTCTCACTGTAAAAAACCCCTTCCGAATATTTAGGCGGAACCTCTTTTCTTCTAATCGGAATGGGTGACCTCGTGTCAGCTGGAAAGACCTACTGGTAAATAAAGCATTAGAGAGATTATTATATGATCCCCTTATATATTTATACATAGTCATCATATCACCTCTTAAGGGTCTCTTCTCCAGCGTGAACATCCCCAATTTGGCCAGTCTTTCCTCATAGCTAAGATTTTCCATACCTTTTACCAGCTTAGTTGCCCTTCTCTGTACCCTCTCTAATACAATAATGTCCTGTTTGAGTGATGGAGACCAAAACTGTACGGCATATTCTAGATGGGGCCTTACAAGTGCTCTATACAGTGGAAGAACGACCCCCTCCTCCCGTGACTCTATGCCTCTTTTAATACAGCTCAAGACCTTATTTGCCCTTGATGCTGCTGACTGGCATTGCTGGCTACAGCCAAGTTTATCATCTACAAGGACTCCAAGGTCCTTTTCCATAATGGATTTGCCTAGTGCAGTCCCATTAAGGGTATAAGTGGCTTGGATATTTTTACATCCCAGGTGCATGACATTTATCAACATTGAATCTCATTTGCCACTTAGCTGCCCAGATTGCCAGTTTGTCAAGATCATGTTGCAAGGATGCCACATCCTGAGTGGAATTAATTGTGTCATCTGCAAAGATACATTACTTACAACACCCTCCCCTAAGTCATTAATGAACAAGTTAAATAAAAGTGGACCCAATACTGAGCCCTGGGGGACCCCACTAAGAACCTTACTCCAAGTAGAATGTCCCATTAACAACACCCTCTGTACCTGATCCTGTAGCCAGTTTCCTATCCACGTGCAAACGACTTCATTAAGCCCAACAGACCTTAGTTTAAAAAGCAGTCGTTTGTGGGGCACAGTATCAAACGCTTTGGCAAAATCCAAATAGATCACTTCTACTGCCCCCCCCCCACTGTCCAGAATCTTACTTACCACATCATAAAATGCAATCAAATTTGTCTGACATGACCTATCCTTCATAAAACCATGCTGATTGTTGCTGATAATGCCATTCATTAGGACAAAATTTTGAATGTGATCCCTTAACAAGCCTACAAATAATTTGCCCACCACAGATGTCAAGCTTACTGGCCTATAATTGCCAGGCTGAGATCGTAATCCCTTTTTAAATATTGGAATAACATCAGCTTTTCTCCAATCCATAGGCACCATACCAGATGACAGTGAATCTGAGAAAATCAGAAATAAGGGCTGGTCTAAAACTGAACTAAGCTCTCTTAGAACCTGGGGGTGTATGCCATCAGGCCCTGGAGCCTTGTTTACATTAATTTGTATTAAAGCTTTTTGAATCATATCCTGAGTCAGCCACTGAACCATTAATGCAGTTATAAAGTGAGCCTGTGAACCCAGACTCCTCTATTGTATACACTGAAGAAAAGAACTGATTTAACACATTTGCCTTTTCTGTATCTGTTACAACCATACTGGTACCATTATTTAATGGAGCAACACTCTCAACCTGCATCTTTTTACTATTAATATATTTAAAAAACTTTTTAGGGTTAGTTTTCACCTCCACCGCAATTAACTCTTCATTTCTTTTCTTAGCCTTCCGGATTCAGGTCAGCAGGAAGTACTTGCTGCCTTAAACATAGATTGAAGATGAACAACTGTAATGAATTGTGCAAAGGGAAGAACAAAACAAAATGTTGTCAGTGTGTGTAAAATGTGTCACATAGAACAGCCACAGAATGTGAGGTTAATTGTACGTAATGAAATATAATTCTTCATCTTTGAAAAAGCTGATCATGCAAGACAGAACCTGCTTGTTTGGTCAGGTGCCAAATGATTCGTTCTTTGTTTGCTTTAGCCTTCCAAGTTATAGGCCATATTGAAGATTGTTTGGCAAATATCTGGATAATAGGCAAGGTCCATCCTGACCTCAGACTACATCCACAGGCACCTCTTTAAGCTGTTGGTTGCCCAATCTAGTCATTTTTGATCATATTGCCTGGCCATCTAGGCAATCTAGGAAGATTGAGGATTATCAATCCTGACAGAGAACTTCCGTTGGTCAACTGAAAGGAATGGAAGAGGAGCCACATTGATGCAAAGATGACCATACATGTGTATGACTCCTCATGTGTCAACCTGCATCCTGAAACTGTGTGGGTGGACCCATCTATGGTAACCGTAAGGGATTTGTCAGTTCAGTTGTTCAGTATCTGAGCATGCTTTTATCAAATCTCTAGGTAGGAAGATGAAAAATAAGCTCACTCTTATTTAGGCAGCACAGCCTCTATGCACATGTCAGTGTTTTATACAGCAATGCCAAGGTAGACAAATTCATCCTAAAACATACCATATTATTAGGGTGGAAAAAAACATAATGCCTTTAGTATAGAGGGAAAATATATTTATAGGGCTAATGCCACACCAGACTGATTCTCAGCCTGTGGATAAACACTGCAGTCTAAACAGTTTATGAACAACAGGGCTGGATTTATATATATAGGGCACCCCTAGGCCAGGACCACTTGTTGCCCCCATTTCCCTCTTCAGCCTCCCTCATTTATATGCTTGCACATGCATTCACAAGACTTATTTCGTCGGAGTGTCACGCCTAATTTTCTGCCACCCCAAACCCGGGCCTTTCCACAAATCCGGGCCTGGATAATATTACCAAGGTGTGTGTCATGTAAAGAGCCCAAAATGGCAAAAAGTTCACATTTTTATATTTTTACATGCAAAAACAAACAGAATGCAGAATACAATCAAATTGCTAAGGAATCCAATAAAACCAATCAAAACAACAAAAAAATATATATTATTGCACAGTGAGAACAGTGACCAAAATCCGACACACAACAGGGCACAAGGTTGGGTCTACATGTGGATATTTAAAAATAATAATGTACCAATGGTTAAAAATCTCAGTGTTTGTTTAGATGCTTCGTGCACTTTTCACAAAAAAATGTGACATGTCACACAAATGTTAGAAGCCTAATGGTAAGTCATACTTTGCCTTGTGACCAGGGTAAATATTTAAAAACAATATTCTTAAGCACACCTAGTTTTATTTCTTTTGAGTTTGAGATTGAGTTATTAGATTTTTAAAGAAAGTAATTGGCATCCGTTTGCACCTCTAGGGAGACATAGATGAATGAGGATCCAGATTCAGGATGTAAAATTTCTAATGGCAATGTTAAGTATATTTTGGTAAATCAAATTCTTTAATATAGAAAATTTAATTTTCTTCATATAAATTCCCATGGGGGCAGACTCAGGTCCCTGTTTTGGAGCTCAGAATCCTGGTAAAATTGATTCAACATGTAGAACTGGTCACAAAGTGCAACAACATGTCTGATTGCACCCATTTTTTTGCACTTTGCACCGTGTCTTACACATAGCAAATGACCCCCCAATGAGTACTGCCTGGTGCATTTTAGTATAAGGAAGAAAACAAATACAGAGGAAGCAGAAGGTGCAAATAGGGAGACATCCCAAATTGGGGCAGATAAAAGCCTAATATTTTGAGGCCCAAGTCAAACCTGCATGTGTTAAACTCAGTCAATCAAATTGAGTGTATTAACCTTAAAGAAACAGTAACACAAAAAAATGAAATTGTTTTAAAATAAGGAAAATATCATGTAGTGTTGAGCTGTACTGGTAAAACTGATCTGTTTGCTTCAGAAACACTACTATAGTTCATATAAACAAGCTGCTGTGTAGCAATGGCAGAAATTGAAAAAAAAAAAACTATATGGCACAGGTTAAATAGTGGATAACACATAACACCATTATGTTCTACAGAGCTTATCTGCTGTAACTTGAGCCTTTTCTCCTTTGAATGGCTGCCCCCATATTAGTGTTTTTGAAGCAAACACAGCAGTTTTACCAGTGCAGGGCAACATTGCATTATATTTGTATTACTTTAAAACACTTGCATATGTTACTGTTCCTTTAAGAGTAATGGCAGAGGGGATGTTTTATTTCCTGCACAGGCATCAAAAACTTCCAGTGTCACATTTCTACTGTCATTAAATTATCAGTGGTAAAACGTATGTATTGCAGTTGCATCATATAGCAGTCAGGCAAGGAAACTTCAGGCTATGACACAATGCATATGTTTTACCACCTGCGTTTTACAGGAATGTAACTTCAGATGTTTTGCTGCCTGTGCAAGGCAATGTAGACAGGATCTTTGAGTTCAGTGGCCTATATACTCTGCCAAAAGCTATATAAAACAGGAACAGGACACATTTTTGTTTTAAATAAGATCTGCTTGCATGCAGTCACCATTCACAAAGCGGAGCAGAGGTTGGCCCAAATATGAGAAAGCTGGCATTTTCAGGCTGAAATCTGCTCTGCTACTATGGAGATGGAGTATGGAGTGGAAGTGCTTTTCTCACATGCACAGATGGTGGAGTCATTGTTTGCTGCAGTAGGTAGGTTAAGTCATACACACCAGTTTTTTTGCCTTTGATGCTACACTGGTAGCAGATGCAGAACTACAATACAGTAAACTGAGATACAGTCACGGGTGATGCTCCCATGAGTAGTGATAAGCGAATCTACGGAAAATTTGCAAAACGCATTGAAGTCAATGGGCGTCAAAATGTGGGTTTTTTAACAATTATTTACGAGAGCGACAAATTTTTCTCACTCCAAATGCATTAAAGTCAAAGGGCATTTTTTCTTATGGCGACTTTTTTGTCCAAATTCATTAAAGTCAAGGGGTGTTTTTTTCTTATGGGCGTTTTTTCTCTGCATCTTTTTTGTCATGCCCCACAGGTATCCAGGGGTGGCAGAAACCTGCTGCTGGATACTTCAGGAGCCAAAATCCAGTTTTTTTAAATTTTTGAAGGATTATCCTTAGTTGCGAATGTTCCACTGAACGGAATCTCAACTCTTAAAGTTCATTTACTTTCTAGCTGTGGACAAATGAAGCTGACATTTTTTTGTTCACAAATTATGCATTTTTTTATTTTTCTAAAATTTCAATATGCAAATTAGAGTTTAGATTCAGTTCAATTTTGTGGAGGCTTTGGTATTGGTCTCAATCTAAAAAATATGGATGTGTTTCTTCCCTTCAAGTGAGAACAGATTTTATTTAGTATTGAGGCTTTCTGATGTTTCAGATACAATGACCACCCAGCAATGAAGCAGAAATTTCAGAAGAAGTTTATGTAGTACAATCAGATGTACTTTATATGTATTCCTCTTTAAAGTATGAATATATTTGAGATAGTGTGCAGTGTATGTAATGAAACTTCTTAAAGGAGAAGGAAGGGCTTCATACATTTGGGGGTGCCAAATGTTAGGCACCCCCAAGTGATTGTATTGGCTTACCTGAAACGCTAGGCCAGTGCTCCTATCAGCAGAAAACTGCACCGGCTCGGGGTTATTCTAGTGAGCACCACGGAGCGAAGAATAGTAAATTGCTACATGCAAATGTTTATTCGCAAATGTCTTCTCCTTGCAAATTTTATGACATTTCCCCCAAAGGAGGTATTCACTATCCCCCTGGGCAGAAGTGTAAAAGCATATCCTTACTACTAATGTATGAAGCGCATCTGCCCAAGGGAAGGAGGCACTTTGCACCTCTTTCACATCAGTAGATGCAGGCCACCCCTGTGTATAATGACAGGGCCTTGTTGCATCCTCCACCACTGCTTTAATGACACACATGTTGGAATTTGGTATCTTATCACAAAAAATTAAAATTAGTCATGACATTGCTCAGGTATTTGCTAATTTCAATTCCTCATACTTGTCAAGATGTTCTATGGACACAATGTTCTACAGTCCACAGTGACAAAAGGACATCAATCACATGCCCTTTAGTGTGTTATTCTATTATGTGTGTATGTTCTTATGCCTTACTGACGTTACCCTGTTGTATTGTATGGTACATATTGTGCTGGCACTGGAGAGTCACCTTCTACGCATGTGTAATTGTACTCGTTTTTGTTTTGAGACGAATGTCATAGTTAACTGTTTGGCTGCATTGCGACCACTGCACAACAAGGGGACCATTTCTCATTGGGATTCTGTCACAGATCAATTAAAGGAAAATGAAACCCCCAAAATGAATATTTTAACAACAAATAGTTTATATCATATTAAGTTACATATAAAAGAATCTTACCAAACTGGTATATATATTTAAGTAAATATTGCCCTTTTACATCTCTTGCCTTGAACTACCATTTCGTGATGGTCTGTGTGCTGCCTCAGAGATCACCTGACCAGAAATACTTCAACTCTAACTGTAACAGGAAGAAGTGTGGAAGAAAAAGACAGAACTCTGTTAATTGGCTCATGTGACCGAACATGTATGGTTTGTTTGGTTTGTTTGTGCACAGTGAATCCTACAATCGTACAATAGTTTTTAAAATGGAAATTTTCTATTTAGTTTTACCCAATGGCACATACTACTAAAAAAGTATATTATTATGAAAATGGTTTATTTACATGAAGCAGGATTTTACATATGAGCTGTTTTATGCAATATCTTTTTATAGAGACCTACATTGTTCGGGGGGTATAGTTTTCCTTTAATAGTGCTGCTCCAGCAACATTTTGCACTGAAATCTATTTTTCAATAGAGCAAACATAATTTTATATTTAATTTTGGAATCTGACATGGGGCTAAGCATGTTGTGAGTTTTTCAGGCGCCCTCGGTCATGTGACTTGTGCTCTGATAAATTTCAGCCAGTCTTTACAGCTGCACTGCAAGTTGGAGTGATAGCACCCCCCCTACAGCCTACCAACAGAACAATGTAACTAAATAACTGCTCCCTGACACTAGATAACAGCTCCCTGTACTCTGGTAGCTATGAGAATAGCATATTTAGGCTCCAAGCTGATCCAAATGTAGGCATACATGAGCCGATAAAAGCTGTCAACTAGGTTCCTCCCAGGTTGGAAACGTATGGGCTGTATATGACTGAATTGGAATTTCCAGCCAGAATATATACTCTGTGGTTGTTTCATGGGGACAATACTGATTCCATGTCTCAAAAAGGGTTGGAGATTAGAGGGAATTGGGTAAATTGGGGCTATACTGGATGCAATATTAGAGGGGAATTGTGGAAGCACTCAAGGCTAAATCAAAATATATTCAAATATAATGGAAGTGCTACTTACAATGCACTTCCCTGGGCCCCTGTCTCATAAATAATTCAGTATAAATGCAAGTGCATATGTTTACAAAAGAGGGGTTTTTAGTTACCAAAGTTATGATCATAAAATTGAAAAGCCACCATACCACGTCAAGGTAAACCCCATATGGCGGTCCCTAACTTGCTTACTTTAAAAAGAGATACTTCTCTACATAAACATATGCACTTGCATTTATACTGAATTATTTATGAGACAGGGGCCCAGGGAAGTGCATTGTAAGTAGCACTTCCATTATATTTGAATATATTTTGATTTAGCCTTGAGTGCTTCCACAATTCCCCACTAATATTGTATATTGGCCTGAAGCTGTGGCATAGCTTTATGTGGTTTTTCAATAGCACCCCATACCCCCCCCCTTAAAATTAATGGTGGTCCTACGCTTTTAAATATGGGCGTTGGTTTGGGCAATCTCTCTCTCTTAAAAGCCTTTACTGGCGGGGGAGGATTCAGCCTTCAAATTGAAACCAATGCTCAACACACACTGAACACAGGTAATGCTATTATGCAGAGAAGTATCTCTTTTTAAAGTAAGCAAGTTAGGGACCGCCATATGGGGTTTACCTTGACGTGGTATGGTGGCTTTTCAATTTTATGATCATAACTTTGGTAACTAAAAACCCCTGTTTTGTAAACATATGCACTTGCATTTATACTGAATTATTTATGAGACAGGGGCCCAGGGAAGTGCATTGTAAGTAGCACTTCCATTATATTTGAATATATTTTGATTTAGCCTTGAGTGCTTCCACAATTCCCCTCTAATATGCTATACTGGATGCAACTGCAAAACCCTGGATCAGGAATGTTGCAGGGAATGGGATGCCTTTAGATACCCGACCTCCCCTTCTTTTAATTGCAAAAATAATATTTTTATTTATTGCCTGTTTCCATGGGCTTTGGAGAGAGAATACAAAGATCCATCCAGCTAGTATTGGCTTGAGGAACAGTGAGATAACTTGAAGCAATTACACACCACCAAATATTGTTTTGTATCTTGTAGTTATCCTGTTTATCTCCCTAGCCTGCCAGCATAATAAAATGGAAGCACTGGGCAGATTAGCTTCAGTTTACAGCAATAACAATAGACTGAGCAGAAAAGAAGATGGTGAAAGGCAATCTAAATATGAAAGGTAGCCAAGGGACTAGAATAAGTTTAACTCCAAAAATTCAGGTCACACATAGAATACATTCTTCAGATTATATGCATCATTATCATAATGATAATGATAATTATATGCATCATTATCATTGTGATATCACTGATTGTTGTACAAACAGTACAAGCCACACAATGTAACACATATATCTTTTTCATTTCTTTATAGATATGCTTTCCCAGTGAATTATGATACAGAAATGTATGAGGCAGTTTTTAATAAGAAAACCTGCTCTTACTATTTTGTGGAAAAGGTAAACCGGTCAAAAGAGTTTTCTGACATGGTAGGCTGAAATGACCCTCTCCTTGGGCCAGAGCCTTATATTGACAACATGTATCTCTATGTGATCATTTGTGTGAACTGAATGCAGATCCTTATATACAAAGCTGAACCACAGTTTGTAAATAACAAATTTTGGATTAAAACTGTTAATCTTTCTGATATAATCACTGATAATGTAACAGTATGGAGATGTATCCTTGGCCAGCATCTACTCCTCATTCTGTATTCATGGAGGTTATGTAATGGCAGGTGCAACGTTCACTACAGGACTGATCATCAACAAGTATGTACATGCTTCATTAAGCTTAATTTAAAGACAAACGACTCATTTAAATTGCACAAAATATTGTGTGGGTGTGTGAAAAATGTGTAGGAAGAGCCATGTACAAATGTGTTAGTTGTTCAACTAACAACCTTTTTCATTGAAAAAGTTGGTTAGGCAAAATAAAACCTGCTTATTTAGTCAGCTGCCAAATGACTGGATCTGAGCTTGATTTGGCCACCCACGTTGCCAGTGTGGCCTGCATCTGGATTATAGAGAAGGCCTGTGCTGATCTCAGACAGCATCCACAGGCTAAACCACTTCCTTAAAGAAGAAACAAACCCTTTACCAAAAAAAAAACCCTACCCCCCACCCCACGTAGACCTCCCTCCCTTCTCCCCTGAGCCTAGCTGCACCCCGGGGAAATGCCCCTAACTTTTTACTTACCCCTCGGTGCAGAGTCACAGCATCGGAGTTCATCGCAGCCATCTTCCAGGCTGCCCTGTTGGTGTTACTGTTCTTTTAATGATACAAGTTCAGTAATAACAAAAAGGGAGCGTAACTTAGACAGAACTAGTGTTCAGAACAGAAAAAAGAAAGGCTGCTTCTTGATGTGCTCTGACATCTACCCGAAAATGCTTAGCTAATGTTGGAGAACTTTGGCCTGTTGTCTGCTGAGAGCCCTGCCTGCTCTGCCCAAGATTCTGCCTCTTCCCAAGTAGAATGTTCTTCCAATTCTTCTGGTACAGGTTTATTGGCTTTTGATTAAGACATAGCCATGTTGATGGCTAGTTTAATCCACCATTTTAGAATGCATTTGGAGGCAGTGAACAGTGCCAATAACTTTGGTAAAAGTTGTGCGACTATGGTAATGCTTTTTAAATGACCCCTTACATGTACCCTTTAATTTAGACATTTTATTTACCTCTGTAAGTCCACCTATCTGCTCCAATTCCTGTCTCTTTTTCCAGGCTGTGCAGGTGGAGCTGGGTGCACTCAGCATACTGCATTGTAGGATAGGAACCATTCATCAGCTAGGTGTACCTGATAGGGAACTGAAGCCTGTCTTTGCTTGTGTGACTGCAGGACTGTAATTGGCTATCCCCCCCCTTCCTCCTACTGAGCTTCTGGCAAGGACCATTAGGACACACCCACCCTTCACTTGAAACATGGGCAGGGCCCACAGCACATCTATAGGAAGCTCCAATACAGGGAATATAAAAAGTACAAATGCAAAAAAGTACAAATGCAAAAAAGTGCTGAACACTCTGAAAAAAATTTCGGAAAATTATAAACGAAAAAATATCCTAAAACCTCTAGAAGTCTGAAAAGGTCCAATAGGATCAGCGCATCTCCCATTGTCTTATGTGGAAGTCAATGGACTTGGAGATGTTTTTAGTGGTTTTTACATTTCATAAATCTTGAATTAGATTAGAGAAATAAAAAACATTTTTTTTAGAGAACAAATATGATTCGTTAAAAAAATATATAATCTGAATTTTAGTAAATAGGCCCCTATGTGTCTGCATTGGTAAATCACATGCAAGTTGTGGAGGAGACTTTTTCTAGTTATTGAGATTGATATCACTATTAGTGCACTGATCCATATAGCTTCAAAAATGGTGTTGCTATGCGCAAGTTAGTTGCATGTGTAGGTGAAATACACAAAGGGAACCATGGAAGTAACAACTCCTCCACTCTTACATTCGTTCACTTTGTTCTATGCCCATTGGGAACAATCGCACACAAGAAGGGTAATTTATGACAGCAAGTGCAGTGTGCAAAGTGCAATTCTGAGTGCAAGTTGCTGTGATTTTTCCCCATAATTCAAGTGCAATTGCAGTTGTGTTGCCTGACTCAATTGCAACTTGTGAATTAAAACAAACAAACCTGAGCGTGTGATTCAGTTATATGACTGTCAAAATAAAGTTTACTTGATTCTTTGGGCATTGTTAATTAGCCCTGTTGTCAGAATGCAAAGCCCTACAGCAATATCTATTTTAAGTTTGTATTTTCTACCTTATTGTATAGCCCTACAGCAGTATTTTATGATAGCAGGTCTGGGCCTAATATGGACAGTTTCCTTAGGTTTCCCTATGGTAAATGTCTCTTAATACAGTATATACTTATGTATATAATCCCATAAATGTTTGTTATTAAACAGAGAGCAAATCAATACCTGACTAAAGAAGGTGCCAATTACCATGCAATATATTGTAGCACATAGGCAGTTTATTGTATTGATCATTTAGGTGCCAAATTGAACTTCATTGTTAATGGCGTTATATTGGTGTTATCTTTCTATGTTACTATAAGGCCTATGGCATTCTCCATTGGTGTTTTATAGCCAGCAGAGAAAGATTCAGTCATATCAGTTCAGCCTGGCATTTGCTTTAAAGGGGTGGTTCACCTTTAAATTAACTTAGTTTTCATTATTTAATTTTAATAGTTTTTTTAATTATTTGCCTTTTTACTCTTACCCGCTTTCAAATTGGGGTCCCTGACCCCATCTAAAATATGAATGCTCTGTAAGACTACAAATATATTGTAATTGGTACTTTCTATTACTCTGCTTTTTATTTATGACATTCCCTATTTATATCGCAGTCTCTAATCCAAATCAATGCATGGGTGCCTGGGTAATTTGGACCCTAGCAACCAGATTGCTGAAACTGAATGTTGCTGAATAAAAAGCTAAACAACTCAAAAATCACAAATAATAAAAAAAAATATATAATATAGAGAAAAAGAACCCCTTATTAACCAATTTATTTAATCATATTTCCCTTGTTTGGGTTAAATTTCAAAATTCATTAGTACTGTATGATTAGACGCACATTAAAAATAATGCCAACTATATATTTTAAAAATGACCCAACAATGATTAATTGACAATAAATTTCTGCAATTTAATTGAACCTCCTTCAATCAATAATTTGAGGTAGAAAAAAAAGGGTTAAAAAACACAGCACAGGTAGGTTCTTAACACCCATATATTGTAAATTACCCCAGTGAGTACAAACTGAGTCAACTGTTTGGAAGGGTAAGTACCTGCTAGTAACTAGGTGTGTAGCTTGTATAGTATACAAGTATATAAAAACTACACGTGTGATTCTTATGTGTCCCAGACAATGGTGATGTCTTATGGTTTATTAATCACTGAGAAAATGAGTCATGGAACAATGTTCTAGCTTGGGACAAATTTAGAAACAATGTCAGGATAATAAAACACTCTATAACTTTCAGCATGGAAGCCTGAGATACATTTGAAGGGTCATTTATGATCGCAAGTGGAGTGTGCAAAGTGACATTTAATGCAAGTTGCATTTTTTTTTACCCAGAGTGCCTTTGTCCCATAATGCCAGTTCAATGGCTCCCAATTCATAAAATGTGCACAACTGCACATTGACACAAATTCTTGCAAATTGTGCCCATAACTCCACAGAAATATCTGGTCCCCGCTGTCAAAATGACGCCTCTGCCTGATTGTTTAAGCACAAGTATATTGTGTATATTGACATTGGCCATTGTGGAAACCTTTCAGCTACCATCACCTTTGAGGTGGCAGTAGCTCCAGGGTTCCACGCATAAGTAGGAACACCTTTGCACAACTGGAGGCAGTAGAGATTCAGCAGCACTGAGCGCAGGCGTGCGGAGGTCCATGGAGCAGCTTTGGACACAAGAAACCTTGAATGAATGCTGTTTATTTGTCCAGTGGTGCATACATTTTTGAGGGACCATCGATTCTGCACTTGGGGCTCTAAATAAGCCCTTATGTGTCTATAATTGTTGAGGCCATATCAGTTGCAATGAATATACCAGTCTCTAAAAGCAGCCAGGTAACATTCACCTAAATGGGAAATCCTCTGATTATATCCAATATTTCTGCCACTAGCTGGACAAAAATAGGGAAGTCACCATTCCCAGTTGAAGAACCTGCAATAGACAGTGATAAACCAGGTCAAAGCTGGCTTTGATGAGCATTTTGTTTTCTGTAATTCTATATTCTATACTGTGATCACAAACCTCCTTGCTTCATAAGTCGCTTAGTTCATTATCATTGGCATGGTATAGTAAATGTGACTCTATTTTACAGCTTACAGTATACAGCTTGTTGGACAGATTTAGATTCTTTGCTGTAAGGGTTCTTCACAATTTATTACCCTTACTACGACACAGATCATACAGGCATGTGAGTTAAAAAGCCTAGAAATAGAAGCACATTTTTTAAAATGTGATAAAACTGTGTTCATGGCCAGGCCACCCTCCCCAACTGCTATTCTAGACTTTCAAGAGGGGCCTATGCTCCCTGTACCTGAGCTTTAAAGGCATTGTATAGTTGGGTTGGTGGCCACCACTGCTGTGTTTGCTGAGTTGGAGCATGCACACTAAAGGGCACATTTACTAAGGGTCGATGTGAATTCTCAAATTTAAAAACTTTGAATTTCAAAGTAATTTTTGGGTACTTCGACCATCGAATAGGCCAAATTCGACTTTGATTCGAATTGAAAATATTTTGCATATTCGACCATTCCAAAATCAAAGTACTGTCTCTTTAAAAAACTTCGACTTCGACACTTCGCCACCTTAAACCTGCCGAATTGCTATGTTAGCCGATGGGGACCTCCTAGAACCTATAGCCAACATTTGGCTGTTTTTAGAAGTCAAAGTTTTTTTTTTGAAAATCGTTCGATCGTTCGATTATTACGATCGATCGAACTATTTTAATTTGATCGAAAACTGCTAAATTTAATCCAAAAAAAACTTCGACTATCGAATTTTTTCAATGCGATGGTCGAATTTCGAAGTTTTAGCACTTCGAAATTCGACCCTTAGTAAATGTGCCCCTAAAAACTGAGCTAATCGTGTCTTTCAGCATGCATGCTTCTGGTCTGCCATTGCAACAATGGAAGCTCTGAGAGGATGTGACATAGGAGGAAAGGCTGTTGTTAGCCTGAAACGACGCTGAAAAGCCATTTTTAATAAAGGCCTTTTAATTTTCCTGTGTGGTGCTGTCTACTTGAAAATTGTGCCTTCAGTTCGGGGCTTACAGAGACTTGCACCTGATCATATTGGATCCTGCTGGTGAGTGCTGACTTCTTTATAACCAGACGGGGTAGCCATTGACCTCTCTGCTTATCTGCATTTTGAGTCCATTTATAGGGCTGTAGGGTCCCATTCTGGTGGAACAGTTGGGGAGGTTGTACTATAATAAGCTTTACTTCTACTTTTAAATGTTTATGAAAGCAAAGTAATCCAATGTGGCTAAATTTGCTGCTGTAAAAAACAGGTCTTTCTACTAACATGTGGCCAGCCATGACAGGCTCGACATTTTTTGTCATGTCCCTTTAGTCCACAAGTGTAGCTGTACATAAAAACCCATCAATACATAGGAGCAGATTTATAGATTTATCAAGGGTCGAAGTGAATTCGAGGGAATTTTCGAAGTAAAAAAAAAATCGAAATTCAAAGTAATTTTTTGGATACTTCGACCATCAAATAGGATACTACGACTTCGAATTTACTTCAACTTCGATTCGAAGTAAAATCGTTCCAATATTCGACCATTCGATAATCGAAGTACAGTCTCTTTAAAAAAACTTTGACTTCAATACTTCGCCAAATTAAACCTGCCAAAGTGCTATGTTTGCCTATGGGGACCTTTTAATGCATTTTTCGAAGTTTTGTGTAGTCGAAGTAAAATCGCTTGCTCGATCGATCTATTTAATCGTTCTATCAATTCGATTTCAATTCGATGGTCGAATTTCAAAGTATTTTCTACTTTGAAATTCTACCCTTGATAAATCTGCCCCATAGTGTTGATATTTATTTATTATGTTAACAACTAGTTAAGTGTATGAGTACATGCTTTATTTCGTGCTACAGCCCCTAATTTAATTCAAAGGCTAAAATATAACAAAACTTAATTCACTTAACTCAAAACAACTCAAAACAAAGGTTATTTAGCTGAGCCAATAACGTATATACCAAGCATAAAAGGGGTTGTTCAATTTTGCATTGCCTTTTAGTATGATGCAGAAAGTGATATTCTGAGACAATTTGCGATTGGTTTTCATTTCTGTTTTTTTAGTTAATTAGCTTATTCAGCAGCTCTCCAGTTTACAGTTTCAGTAGTCTAGTTACTAGGGTCCAAATAACCATTTCAACCATGCATTTATTTGATCAGGAGAAGGAAATATGAATAGCAGTGGGCCTGAATAGAAAGATGTGTCATAAAAATTAGCAACAACAATACATCTGTAGCCTTACAGATTATTTGCTTTTTAGACCCCCAATTGAAAGCTGAAACGAGTTAAAAGAAGAAGTCAAATAATTCAAAAAATCAAAAATGAAGGCCAGTTACTTGGAATTAGCCATTCTATAAGATACTCAAAGTTAAAGGTAAAGATGAACCACCTCTTTAAAGTATCACTACAAATTTCCGCGACCTACAGCTTTGAAACTTTCCATTTACATCCAGCACAGTATGCCCATGTGTATTCATGTTCACTTTTATGAGTGTTGATTATTTGATCCCATATATTAGCAATTAATAGTTAGGTAACGCAAGATATAGTTAGCTGTGGTTAGCCGTGCTTAAAGGTCGCAATATTAGTCATGATATAATTGCAGGGATCAGTGAAACTGGTTTGAGTTCTAAAGTGATATAACCAAGTTGTTGCTGGACCCATGATCCTTCAGTGCAGGGACATGCTATATACAGGACCTTTCCTTTAGACTTGTATCAGGAACAATTATTCACTCACAAGTTTTCCTTTTCAGTTTTCCAGTGTAATTATGATCTCCCTGTATACATGGAGTTATTGTATTTTATTTAAAACAGGGCTACTGCTCCCAAGAATGTTTAGAGATACACAGCAGATTTTTGTTTGCAGTTTATGGACAAAAATAAATAAGGGACTCATTTTCTATGGCAAGTAATGTACAAAAACTGGTTCAAACCACACTCTTGCCTCCACTTTTGCATCATCATCACAGGTGTAATGCTTTAAGGCTTCACACATGCTGACTTTTCTTTTATAGGTGCAATGTGCTCCTGCCATTGACCAAGAACAGTCACATGCATGGCCCCTACTTCCATAAGCAAACATGGTATGGTTTTGGCCCTTAATTTCCAGCATTTGCGCACTAATAATTGATCCCTATTGTCTCAAAAGTGTATAAAGTGTATTTACAGTACAGTGTTCCTGGCTCTTTAAAACAAATGGTTTAATTTTTTTTTTAACCAAACATATCCCTGACATTATGATCTTGTGCATACAATAAATATGCTAATGCTTCTGCATTGTGCCAGGTTTGTTGACATAGTTAGTTTCCCGAAAAACCACGAATTTTTCAGATGTTTGCCCGAAAAATCCGAAATTGTTGAATTTTCGGGCTGATTTCAGCACAGACCAAAGAAATTTCCAAATAGGTTAGGGACCTCTCCCATTGACTTATATACAACCTCGGCAGGTCTGAGATGCCTGATTTTCGGATTCTGACTTTTTGCAGCCTAGGGGTATAATAAATCTTGAAAAATTCAAGTTTTTTTTCCACTAAAAATTCAGATTTGTTAGTAAAAAGAACTAATTCCGACCACACCATAATATACTGTTAGCGTGCACTGGTACAACTGGTGTGTTTGCTTCAGAAAGACTATTATAGTTTATATAAACAAGCTGCTGTGTAGCTATGGGCAGCCATTCAAGCTGGAAAAAAGGAGAATTTTGTATAATTGACTGGTTCCAAGTGTTGCCTTTTACGTGCCTTCTGCTCTGCCTTTGTCCATTAAAGGCAAATATATTAGTATAAGTGAAGTAGAGCCAGGCACTTGCAGATTCACTGCAAAAAGTTTTATTTCACGACATGTTTCGGGCAAAGTCCTTTGGGCAAATGACTTTGGGCTTTGCCCGAAACATGTCGTGAAATTAAACTTTTTGCAGTAAATCTGCAAGTGCCTGGCTCTACTTCACTTATACTAAAAAGGAGAAGAGGCACAGGTTACAGAGCACATTACAGATAAGCTCTGTCCAATACAATGGTGTTTTATCTGTTATCTGTTATGTAACCTGTACCTTTTCTGCTTTTTTTTAGGTTGAATGGCTTCCCCTATGGCTACACAACAGTTTGTTTATATAAACTATAGTAGTCTTTCTGTGCAGAGCAACAGTACAATATATATTAATTACTTTGATACACTTTCAGTTTTTGGTGTTACTGTTCCTTTAAACATGACTAAAGGGAGAACGATGACTCAGTGGGTAGCACCGGTTTCCTCCTAAAAAACACATGGGCAGGTTAATTAGCTCCTGTTTAAACTGGCTTTGTTGTATATGATAGGGAGCTTAGAATGTGAGCTCCACTTGGGCAGGGACTGATGTTCAATTTTATATAGCACTGCAGAAGAGAGTTTGCACTATATAAATCCCAGGAAATAAAAAAAGGACAGAGCTAGGGGTATATTTATCAAAGAGTGAAGTTAGAGGTCGCCACAGTCCTCTAGAGTGAAATTCCGCCACTCTCCATTCATTGCTATGGGATTTTTAAAGGCGTATTTATCAATAGGTGAAAGTGAATGTTCATCCTTTAAAGGAGAAGGAAACCCTTTTGCAAAAAAAACGTACCCCATCCCAGGTAGACCCCCCTCCCTCCTCCCCCCAGGCTTACTAACCCCCCCCCCACCGGGGAAATGCCCCATACTGCATACTTACCTTGGCGCAGATTCTTCCAGTGGAGTTCCACGCATCTATCTTCCGTGACCTCGGTAAGCTGACTGGGAGATCGTCAATTTCCACGTAATTCCGCGCATGCGCAGTTGTCACAAACCGGCAAACTGCTCCAACTGTGCATGCGCAGAAATACCGATCTCCCAGTCAGCTTACCGAGGAGCCGGAAGATGGATGCGGGGAACTCCGCTGGAAGAATCTGCGGCGAGGGTTAAGTATGGAGTATGGGGCATTTCCCGGGGGGGGGGTAGTTAGCCTGGGGGGAGGAGGGAGGGGGTCTACCTGGTGTGGGGGGGTAAGGGTGTTTTTTACAAAAGGTTTTGCTTCTTCTTTAATAAATACGTCTTTCAAAATCCAATAGAAATGAATGGAGAGGGGTGGAATTTCACTCTAGAGGATTGTGGAGATCTCTACCTTCACTTTTTTGATAAATATACCCCCTAGAGTCCAGTAACAAAATGGTTTGTCAGAGTAAATAGCATGTAAAATTGTGACTGTAGGGAGCCAATATTCAGCAAAACCATGAAAATAGTAGATAGGAAAACTAGGCTATAAATTGTAAATATTTACATTTTCTAATAATGTATTCCAAACCACAATGCTTACATTTCTGTCCACTGTTTTTAATCTGATGGAGAGTGATTCATTCTGTAGCCACACCTTCTTATTTATAAGAATCTTCATAAATTGTGGGAGTTAAATAGCGAGTGCTTCTTCACACTTCTTCACACTTGAGGTTTCCTCTCCAAGATCAGATCTACTGAACATGATGCTGCTGGCATATTCAAGCAAATCTCCATGGGTGAGTTATTGGGCATATGTCACATGCTATAAGTAAAAGAGAGCTTGCAGATGGAGTAGACTGATTGATAAAGAAAACTTGGCCAATTCCTTATGAAGCTCTTGTACATAGAATTGTTTTGCATTGGGGCACTCTGCCCCAATTAGTTCAGTCCTAGCTAACAAGCAGTGGTGTAACTAGATATTACTGGGCCCCACAGCAAATTAATTTTAGGGCCCCCCACATATCCAGAGGTTATCCTGTTTTACCAATAGATATTGAAATTATTCAATATTTGGCCACATAGGGCTCCTATACCTCTTGGGCACCCTCCAGCCGCTGGGTCTGTTTTCTCTGTAGTCATTCCCCTGCTAACTAGGTTCTTTGATAAACCAGATCATGTACGTTTGTGTGAACTAAGGGCCCAGAGTCACTAAAGATAGGATTTACTGTATTATTGCAAAGAACTACGTAACGTTGTATATTGTTCGAATTGACCTAATACAGATTGATAACCTAAGAACAAATAGCTGTGCTCTTATTATCAGCTAATATCAGTATTGGTCAAATTCATTGCAAAATGTACCCTTGGCCATAGCTTTTCTTGTAGTGTGATGTTGCAATTGGTTTTGATTTATTATTATTTTATTCAGCAGGTCTCTAGTTTACAATTTCAGCAATCTGGTTGCTATGGCCCAGATTACCCTAGCAACAATGCATTGATTAGAATCAGAGACTGGGATATGAATAGGAGAGGGCCTGAATAGAAAGATGAGTAATAAAAAGTAGCAAGAACAATTCATGTGAAAAAATTGAGGGCACGCCAGCTCATAAAGTAACCACTGTTTAATGTAGCATTAAAAAACAGGTGGCTGCTGTATAATGGACGTGTTTCTGGATCACCCCTTCAATAGTCAAAAGAAAAAAATTAAGGCAATTTGAATATTTGCTTAGAATTAGCCATTCTATAAAATACTAAAAGTTAACTTAAAGGTAAATCACCCCTATAACTTGCAGATTTCCAAGTTTGGTCGATAAATCTGCCTTTTATTTTCAAACGAGATTCCCCGTTTTTCCTACTAATTTAGTTTTTTAATTTGGCCCACAGAATCTACTGTTTGTTCCAATACTGGCTTCTTCATTTGTAGTATTCTTATGTAATGCGACATGCCTTGACAGAGATCCCAGCAGGGGACAACCAGGTGCCAGACTAGACGGTAAGAAAATGTCTTTGATCCTAAGGGCATAAAGAATGTTATGCCATTAGCTGTATTAGAGTATGAGACAGATTTACACTGTAGTAATCAGTAGTCTGTAGCCAATTTATTATGATAAAAGCAAAGATCTGCTGCACCATCATTTTTTCTTTTTGCCTCTAATCATATGTGTGAAGCAAGGACCAACCTATCACATCTGTGCACATAAGTTATATTTTTGTCTTCCCTGTTAAATAGGAAATCCTAGGACATTCCAGTTTTTCCAGTTTGTTCTTATGCCAACCCATTATGACTCAATGTACTACTGTGTTTATTGTAGCCATGGTTATGTTTAGCTTATATATCTGGAATGCCATGCCATCCTATATTCTGGAAGAGAAAGTGATGATTTACATTAACATGGCAGAAAACACTGAAAATGTTAAATTATGTAGACCATTTGTAAGACAAGATTGGATTGGATAAATCTCACACAGACTATTGGTTAAAAATTTGGTTGCAGAGCCAGTGAAAACTGGGGTGAGAAATACTGAATGTGCTGTGCATAAGGGAACTTAAAAGGGACCTGTCACCCAAAACAATTATTCAAAATCCTATTTTATCACATTAGTTAAGCAAAATTAACTTTAATTAAACTATATAAATTGTTTGAATCTTGTTTCCTTCAGTCTGGGAATTCATAATTATAGCAAGCAGGCAGGAGCCATTTTGTGGACACTGTTATTAAGACAAGCCTTGTATCATCTCAGAATCTTGTTTGTGCACCAGAATAGGGGACCTGATGTCCATCCCCATGCACTGGCTACACAATTAAACGGTGAAGAGAACAGGGGAATGTGGGGAGAGCAGTGACATCTAAGAAGTGCTGAATTGAAAGTAATTGTTTGTCCCGCCTCTATGCCTAAGGCATAGAGGAGTGGCAGACAATATTTGATTGACAGCTGAGATTTCTAAATGAGTTTACAACAGCTATGAATGCTTTAATAAAAGATAGAAATTGGATTTCATGTTTAATTTGAAAAGGACTTTTATTAAACAACTTTTTGTGTCTGGATGGCAGGTCCACTTTAAAGGGGCAGTTCAAATGGAAACAAAATTCAATATGAGAAAGTGGTGTTTCTAATTGTGAGTTTTGAGTGTAATTCTGTATCGTTGTAGTGTTAATGTGGTAAAGCAATTTGGGGTAATCATTTCGTTCTTATGATTTAGGCTGTCTTGATGGGAACGTGATGCGACCTTTTAACTCTACATGGAATATAGAAAACTGTACCGAATGCAATTGTACTCAGAGTGGGATAACCTGCTGTTCGACGTAAGTGAAACAGAAATGGAAACTTTTTTTTCTGGAACACGGATGAGGAATTTGAAATTTTCTTTAAATGAAAATTTAAAGGAAATTGAATTTTAATTTTGCTGGGATCTGCCAGTTTGGTGACTACGGACACTGGGGGTGCATTACAAAGTCCACATGCACACCTGTAAAAATGTGAAAGCCAAATAGTTTTCTCAATTCCAATTGCAGCACCATTATGGCAGATCTGGTAAAATGTCAATACATGCACACAGGGCCGCCATTAGAAATCACGGGGCCCCGTACAATATAATTTTTGGGGCCCCCTGGGCCCCGCCCACACTGACGACCAAGCTCCGCCCCATATCCCGCCCACATCGCAGTTAAAAGACCACACAGACATCAGCGCTAAAAAAGTAACCCCCCCCCACACAAGTTGTAAAAAGCTATTGATGGTCAGGGCCCCCTTATAAAAAAAATTGGGGCCCCAAAAAAAAAAAAATTAAAATTTTTTTTTTTTTAAAATCATTGGTGGCAGGGGCCCCCTGTTGAAAAATTAATTTTTTTTTGAAAAAAAAAAAAAACATTGGCGGCAGGGGCCCCCTTATAAGTTAAAAACAAATTGGGGCCCCAAAAAAAAATTTGAAAAAAAATTAATTTTTTTTTGAAAAAAAAAAAAACATTGGCGGCAGGGGCCCCCTTATAAGTTAAAAACAAATTGGGGCCCCAAAAAAAAATTTGGAGAAAAAAAAATTTTTTTGAAAAAAAAAAAAATGGTGGCAGGGGCCCCCTTACAAGTTAAAAACAAATTGGGGCCCCAAAAAAAATTTAAAAAAAAAATAATTTTTTTTTGAAAAAAACTGGTGGCAGGGGCCCCCTTACAAGTTAAAAAAATTTGGGGCCACCAAAAAGAAAATTAATTTTTTTTTTAAAAAAAAAACCCAAAAAAAAACAATGGTGGCAAGGGGCCCCTTACGAGTTAAAAAAAAAATTGGGGCCCCAAAAACAAAAGTTTTAAAAAAAAGATTGGTGGCAGGGGCCTATAGAATATTAAAATAATACATTGGTGGCCAGGGGATTAAAAAAAAAAAAAAACACAAACTGGTGTTCAGTAGAATTGAACTCATGGCTTCAGTACTTCAACTTCGCCTCCTTTCGTGACTTCGGGTCTTTTCACCGCTTCAGGACTTCGGCTTCGGCTGTTTTCGTGACTTCGGGTCTTTGCGCTGCTTCAGGACTTCGGCTTCGGCTGTTTTCGTGACTTCGGGTCTTTTCGGCGCTTCGTGACTTCGGGACTTCGGCTTTTTCCGTGACTTCGGGTCTTTTCGTCGCATCGGCTTCGGCTTTTCGGCACTTCCGCATTCGGCACTGAAGAGGCAAGACGTACGGCTCGGGCGCTCGTAAGGGGGGCCCGGATCTTCAAAAAAATGCAGCGCTGCCGGGCCCCCCTTCATGCCCGGGCCCGGTACGCTTGTCCCCCCTGTCCCCCCCTGATGGCGGCCCTGCATGCACATTATCCCCTGTCACCAGCCAAATTCTATAATGAGCATGCATGTGCTAGAAGGTTTTTAAATAAAGGAAGCAGTTGTAGGGAAACACATATTAACCTCGTCCCCAGGGTCATTCTAGCCATGAACTGTATGTTGGCAGATCATGATTTGTCAGAAGTCAGAGTTCTAGACTTGTATATTGTCGTTTTATACTGTATATCTGTCTTCAGGTGTCTAAGCGAAGACCTTTTAGATATGCTACAATCACATGTAAATTGAAAAATTTTTATTTTGAAAATACCAGTTATCCATGTATTATTTTGCATAAGGATTTTTGTATAAAGGCTAGTCATTGGCATTGTCATTGGTCTTAGCCTCTACCTACCATCCAATGCTCCAACCCACCCTCTTCACCCAGAAGGGTGAGATCCACAGTTTGGAAACCCATGCCATCCCTTTACATCTGTGTCAACAATTATCATTCCCTCTTCCTCCAATTTCTTTTCAGGCTTCAAGTACCTGTAGTACTTTCGGGGAACTGTGAAGTTGTGGTGAATAGAAGTGCCTGTACCTACTATATCCAGAAAACCAGTGATAAACCTGAACTCTGCAATATGTATGTGTTGCTATAGAAGCCGCAAGTCATGTCAAATGCAAATGTAAATGCTCCATGCTCCAATGCTCATTGAAAACCGTTGAAATGTTTATGTTTAAAGATAATCGTTTTACAATAATATATATTGGGAGGATCATAAAACAGGTCAACCAAATGGTTATCTGAGCACATTGCAATTATTTAAGTACATAATTGCTATTGCATGGTATTTAAAGAAGACATTTTGGGGGTTATTTATCAAAATCAGGTTTTTTTCAGATTTTTTTAAGTAAAAAAAATCCAAACTAGAATCCATGATATGACCTTATTTATCATTGAAAAAACTTGATAAAATCAGTTCAGAAAAGAACTCAAAAAAATTCAGGTTTTTGTGAAAAAAATACGTTTTTACTTAAAAAATCAGAAAAAAACAGATTTTTGGCCAAAACCCAGAGCAGACCATGATATCTTCAAATTTGAAATGGGACCTTTGCAATAGACTTCTATAGGACCCCGACAGCTTGGAGATGGAGTACTTTCAGAATCAGTATTTTAGCAGCCTCAGGGTATAATAAATAACAAAAATTGATTTTTTTTTTCCACTAAAAATTCGGATTTTATTTAAAAAAAAAAAAATAGAATTATTCGCGTTTTTAGCATTCAGACTTTATTAAATAACCCCCTAAATGTAAAAAAAACAAGAATGTACCAGTGCAGTAAAATCTTTTAGGTATGTATAGAAGGAAGGTGCTTAAAAAAGTAATGTTTCTTGTTACTTTATTGAAAATGTATGCAAAAACCTTACTAGTCCCGCCCATCTGTTCCACTTCCTGCTCTCTCAATTGTCTGGCTTTGCAGGGGTTGCCGGCGGCACTCAGAACACTGCACTGTAGGATAGGAACCAATTAGCAGCTACGCTGACCTGATAGGGAACTGAAGCCTTAGCTTGTGTGACTGCATTTAAATCAGGGACCATTAAACATCTAAACGGAGCTCCCATAAAGAGGTTATTTTGAAAGATATATTCATTTTTAGCACAATGTGAAACCAACACCATATATTAAACATAATTGCCTACAAAGTTAGTGTTTTTTTTTTGTTTATCCCATATGTCTTCTTTAAAAGCATTAACATATAATAAAGCTTTTTATGTTTTTGTCATTGTCTCTCTGTGATTATTCATCACCACTTGTGAAATGCTAAATAATTCAATGCATTATTTCAGCTAACATAGGAGATGTCCAGAATTGGGAATAATGGTTTATACCAGGGGTCAGCAACCTTTACTATCAAAAGAGCCATTTTGCCCCCTTTTCCACTAAAGAAAAATAGTCTGGAGCCACAAAACATAAAACAGATTATAAACTTTTAAAAGTTTTTACCTTTTTTCAATTTTAACTGTTACAACAACAGAATACAACAAACAGAAGTGCAGTGTGTATGTGTAAGCCTACTTTGAAATAAATTAAACACTGAATAACCCCAGGTATGGGCAAATTTGACCCGTTTAGTTTCTCCAAAAATGTGCCACCGGCAAAATGTCGCCGACCCCATTAAAGTCTATGGGCGTCAAAAAAATGTTGCCGTGCGGCGTAATTTTTCCAGCGAAACAAGGAAAAAAAATTCGCCCATCCCTATATAGCCCTATTAAATGCTAGTGTTCTCATCTGTTTAATGTAAATTCTGTTTCTGAAGTTCAATGCTGATCTTCCCTCTATTGTCTTGAGTTTGTGACCACAGTAAGGAGCATGATGAATCATCTTGCTGCGGCTCGGTCTTGCCTGTCACTCCTGGGATGTCTATAAGCCCTCACAGCTGCTGGCAGCTTCCTGAGTGTGCGACCGCGGTAGGCTAACAGTTAACTTACCCCGGTCACACACTCAAGCAGCCGCCAGTAGGTGAGAGGGCTGTAGAGCCGACCTGATAGGCCAAGCCGCAAGACCGAGCCGCAGCAAGCAGGATGAAGAGCCGCATGAGGCATGAGGCATGAGGTTGCCTACCCCTGGTTTATACAGTAATAACAAATCCCTAAGCCTTCAGCAAGAGGATGAAAGACCATAAGCGCAGTGGCACACAAAGTTCGTACTATTCAGGCACCTATTGTGGCTCTCATTCATTTAGCACAAAAAATGTAACGAGCATCTTTGGGCTGAAAACTACATTTGCCAGAGGTTTCAGAGAGTTTCACAAAGTAGTCCTGTAAAGATACCAGGGTTACATCTCAATGGTGGACCACCAGCAGGCCTACCCATCACCCCAAAACATTTGTGGCTTTATTCACCCACCATAGCTTTACACTTTCATATTACAGTCTCTTATTTAAATCAATGCATGGTTGCTATAGTAATTTGGACCCTAGCAGAATAAAAAGCTAAATAAATTAAAAAAAACACAAATAATGTTAATTGTCTCAGAATATCACTCTCTAAATAATACTAAAAGTTGACACCCAGGTAGCATATGGCAGGCAGAGTATGGTACACAGGGAACATAGGGGAGGTGGAGTATAGCACACACAGGGAGCATAGGGCAGACAGGGTATGGCACACACAAGGAGCATAGGGCAGGCAGAATATGTTAAACCCAGGCAGCATAGGTCAGGTAGAGTATGGAACACACAAGGAGCATAGGGAACGCAAAATACAGCAGGAGACAGGGAAACCTATCAGGAACACTCTAAGATGAACAGTTCATACTATGCTACATACAGTGACACAATACTTTTGCCCCTTTTTCTGAGATGTGAACATGTGAACAATGTGGGCAATTTAAATTTGGGACTGAGGTGTGAACTGTACAGGGTTTTAGGGATGTAAACAAAAGCGGTGTTACATGCGTGAACAATGCAGGGGGGGAAAGGTTTTTTGATTAATAGGGGTTTCGTTCTCCTTTAAACCCTTTAGGCTCCTCTAGGATTTGACTTTTACATCTATACGTTTATGTTTACATCTAGAAGATAATTATGAAGTATGTATTCCTTTGCATATTTTCTCAGAATATCACAGAACAACCCCTTTAAGGACATTCACAATATCCTTAGAAATAACAGTTGGAAGCACATGCCCCTGAATAATATAGAACTGAAGTTATGTATACTCATATGCTGGCACTGGCTGCTTCCTCCTTTAATATTGTAATTTAATTGCATGCACAAGGCCTACATATCCTGTGATACACTGTGGATAGCAATTTAGGGCCCCCAAAATATTGATAAGTTACCACAATAAGTTAAAATTGCTCATTAGTTAGGACTTTACTGGGCCCCTTACACTCCTGGGCCCCCTGTTTCCTCTGTAATTACGCCCCTGGACCATACAACAACAGACATCACTGGAACGTGACTTAAGAAGGGGACAGTGGATGAGGAAAAATTAGGAAAATTTTTACCTGTAAAATACCGGCCAGGTGGCAACCCTAAGTAAACATAGGATATAAATGTCACACTATAAGGCTGATTAGTAATTAATACAGATAATAACTACATGGCAGCACAGAAACCAGTGCAATTAGCATCAGAATTTAATAATCAGCCCTGTAGCATCAGCTTATATTACAGGAAAACCTCATTTTCTGCTTGATAATTTGTGACTGAAGTCCAATAAACTGCAGCACACTCACTCGATTGTTGAGTCAAATCTGTGTCATTGTGTTTTTATTTGGCCAACACCAAAGTAGATCAGTGAGCCCTTTATCAATTTGTGACCACCCCACCCACTGAGCATGTGTCACAAACACTTTTCAAGATGGAAAGCTGCTATTGAGAAGCTGAAACTTTAGGCTGGTGCAATAAGTTCAGTATATTAAATATGCAATTTTTGGCCATATTCATTTCTAGGGTTTGGTTCTCCTTTAAAACCCTAAGAGTATGTGGTTAAAGGGAAACAAGTAAAAAGTGGGCAAGGCCAAATAAACAGTGGCTTTTCTATCCTGAATTTACTCCCAAAATGGTATGGCAGGATTATTGATCAGAAGGGCTCAGTGTCGGCCCGGGGCCCACTGGGACTGCTGTCCGGTGGGACTGCTGTCCAGGGCCCCCGCCCCCCTTGCTGCGTGCGCTCTGTTCCTTGCATTCCACGCCGGCGCACATGCGCAGACGGTGTGGTGTTGGTGCGCATATGCAGACGGCGCTCCTGCTTTTTATTTTTTAAATACCATGATGGGGCGGGGCCCACCGGGTTTCCTGCCGGGCCAGTCTGACCCTGGAAGAGCTGCATACCTCCCAACTGTCCCGTTTTCAGAGGGACAGTCCCTCTTTTGACATCTCAACCTGCAATCCCTCGTTTGTATTGGAAAGTTCTGATTTTCTCTGCACCGAACAACCAGAAAAAGAAACAGTGTTTCTAACTTAATTGCAGATAAGATACTTATGTAACAATTTTGAGATAAGCAAATAAGTAATTCTAACAGCATAAGATAATTAGGAGAAGTTAGCCTCACAGCTTTAAAGGGCAATTCACCTTTATTAGCAAAACTGTCACAACTGAAAAAAAAACAGAAATATGCTCAAACTTTTATAACCTGCCAAAATTTGTAAAACGAACGTGGTAATTAGGGGGTGTGGTCAAAAATGGGCGTGGTATGGGGCTGTAGGACTGGAAATACATGCATTATATATAGTACAAATCTGTGGAGAACTAGTCGTGTGCAAGATACTGTGCGTTATGTGTGAGCAATAAAGTTATACATAAAAAAAACCCGCGCAGCGTGTCGGCGGGAAAGTTACAGCCAATTGGGATGGTTCTACTCAGACCTTCCCGCCAGATCGAAATCCGCCCAGTGTTGTCTGTCAGAGCGGAGGCTTGTGATTGGCGAGCAGGTGAAGAAGCTGATAAGTTCTCCTCATACAAGGGAATCAGGATGCCGGGCCTTCTGGAGAGCTGCGAGCGACACTTTGGTACGTCAGACCTTTACAAAGTGCTCGGGGTACGCAAGGAAGCGGGGGAAGGAGAGATACGTCGCGGGTATCACCGGGTGTCATTGAAAGTGCATCCCGACCGGGTTCAAGATGGAGAAAAAGAAACTGCCACTGCTGAGTTCCAGGTACGCAGTCTGGTGATGGAAATGTACCGCAGACACGTGGATACAAATCAGCTACTTACAGGCGATACCGAGCGCAGTCACTACGGAACGCATTTTAGGACATCGCATGAAGGACAGGTATTTCGCTGCAGGATGTCCTAAAATGCGTTCCGTAGCGCAGGCGGTTTTCACTTGCACCTTATTCTGCGCTACTTTCCGCTGCCGCTAGAGAGGCGCTGTTGTGCACTGGCTGAGACAAGATGATAGAATGGTAGTAACAATAAAAACTCAGGAAATGACCTATATCTCCCTGCGTTAGAAAATATCATGGGGAGGGGCGCAACAAGCCCATCCCCATTTAAAAAACCACTCCCATTTCCCCAATGTATGGAAAGGCAACATCATATTAGCATTACATGTACTTCCTGCCCAAGAGTAAAAGTAAATCTGCTCATTTGTGTATTATTACAGTGTTGGCGTGTTTGCAGACTCATGGAGCTTGTACCAAGGCCCTGAAAATCCATGAAAGGCTAAGAATGAGCATTGTCTTTACAAATGGCCTTTTGTTTGGAGGTTCACATAGATCTTCTATGGTCCCTGTCTGTGTTTCAATTGAATGTTGGGAATGTCAAAATAGTCCCTGCCAGAAGCACAGTAGTAGGGGAGTAGCCAATCACAGCCTTGTTTTCACACAAGCAATGACAGGCTGTAGTTCCGGTCCATGTAGCTGCTGATTGGTTCCTAGCCTAGAGTGTTGAGAGCCCCCAGCTCCTCTGCACAGCCTGGGAAAGGAGGCAGCAGGAAGTGAACAGATTTGTTTTTGCAGAAATTTTCAGCAAGTGATCCCAAAACACTACTATTACTTCTATATTTATGTACATAATGCACTAATACAGTCGTGTTTTTCACGCATTATGTCCCATTGAAGGAATTAGGAATTCTCAATTACAGGGGCTAAATAGGGCCCTGTTAAAAAGAGTAAATGCACAACTGTGGTGTATATTGAGTCTTGGGGCCCTCTCCATTTTATGTTTACTGGGACCCAATCTAATACCTATAAACAAATAGATTAGATATGGTCTACATTGGAGCACACTCGGCTTGCGTGTCCTCTCTTCCAGACAGTGCCCTAGCGAGATGTTGGCAACTCCACGCCGAAATACTTCTTTAGCAAGAAAAGGTCCTGCATTACTCGGCGCTAGCATTACTAGCAAGCGCACCCACTGCAAAATAATTGTGCTACTGAGTGTGTTTTAATGAAGCCGCTTTTTAAAGTATACAATTTGTTCTCTGTGGAGGTCTGGAACAGCACAGAGTAATGCGGGAACTTTCTTGCTAAAGAAGTCCCATCTAATTCCTGTTAGTGCATGAATCGTGTGGTATGTGGGTCCCTCCATAGTGTCATCTGATAGGTAGGTACACCACTGGTTTATCATCTAGTATACATTTTTGGTACTCTACACCTAACTGCTTTTTGGGGAACTTTCATTTTATTTTATTTTTGGGGGGGTTAGCACTAAAGTTCTTTCCAATATGTAGCACCCTTTTTTTTACTTTTCCTTTAGAAATAGAAATGCCATTTCATGCCTAGCACCCAGTCTGCACTTCTTCCATCTCTGAATTGGTTTTACTGCCAGATACATTAGATGGTTCCAAGAAAGGGTTGCATGTATTTTTAACAAGTGGCATCATGTAAGGTTTCTAGCATGCAGGTGCTTAATGGCTGAGACAGGCGCCGCTAGAAAACATGGTTCTGTGATCTAAATGTTTCAGAAATAAAAAATTAAGTTCTGTGGGTCACTGTCTGAAGCTGATATTTATTGCATGATAGCCTGAAATGTAAACCAGACTGCCTTAATAAGTAGCCCTGTAATTAATGAAAAGTGGCTCCGAACAAATAATTAAAAAAATAAAACCAGTTTTTTTTTTTAAACGTGATCTTAGCACAAAACGTGTTAGGCTCTCTATGAGTAAGTGCCCCATTAGGCACAAAACATGTTAGGTTCTTTATGTCCTAAGGTTTTATTTTCACTTTGATAACTATTTGCAACACTTTATCTTGGGGTGTCCATATTTTTGGTATTTAACTGCAGTTTGCCCTTCAACTGGTGCTATTTATATTGGAACCCAAGTTCCCTTTTTCTTTTTACTAACCAGCTACTAATTGAGTTTTCAATAACTCCCCTTTGAACTCATTGAACAGCCTTTTTATTTATTTTTTTCTTTTTAGGAGGATTTCCATATTATTGCACTTTAATAGCACTGATTCTGTGAAGCTTCTTGTTTTTTTTTTTGTTTTTTTTCCCTGCAGATACTTGGAAAGGTTTATGCAGTTCTCAGTGATAAGGAGCAGCGAGCTTTGTATGATGAGCAGGGAATTGTTGATGAAGAAACTGATACACTGAGTCAAGATCGCAACTGGGAAGAATATTGGAGGTTGCTGTTTAAAAAGGTATGACTTATTCTTTGTTGGCTTATTGCCATATGAACTACTACAGCAGCATTTACCAGCCCATTGAACCCTATTCAATTCTACAGAGTACTGTATGTCTGCTGTGTAAACCTGTGTCTTAACTTTTCAACTTGAATGTTAGCCACCGTGGCTACACAGCAGCTTATTGATGTAAACTGTCGTAGTATTTCTGAGAGAAACATGCAAATTTGTACCAGTGCAGGGGCATCATTATATTTAAATTCATATAAAACACTTTTTTTTTTTTTTTAACTGCTCCTCTACGCAAACGATCAAATTGTGCGTGTTTGCCCTCCTGCAATAACTATAGCAGCTGACTTATGTGTTTCATATATTTATCAGATAACTGTGGAAGATATAAAGGCATATGAAGAAAAGTACAAAGGCTCAGAAGAAGAAAAGAATGATATTATATCCGCTTATATGGACTTCGAGGGAGACCTGGATGGCATCATGGAGTCTGTGCCATGTGCAGAGTTTGAAGATGAACCAAGAATTAGACAGATCATTCAGAAAGCCATTAAATCCAAAGAAATTCCTTCCTATGACACTTTTGTTAAGGAGACTAAAAAGAAACGTGAACAACGAAAGAAACGGGTAAGTGCAAATACTCTTTGCCTGGAGTTGTCCTGGTAAAATACGATCCTGATCCTCCATTCTCTGCCAAGCATCGAAACAAAAGTATTTCTGTGTTGTCCACTCAATTACAAGATGATATGCAGGAAAATCCAATAATCCGGTATTATGATATTTATACTCCACTTCGAATACAATGCAAATTTTGGAGTGCCACTTTTTTGAGAAAGTGACCCAATATTTGCTGTGCTTCACTGTTGCGCACGTTAATCAACTTACCAGTTATCCACAGAACCCAAAAAATGCATCTTTGCTAAAACTGCACATGCAGTTTAGATTTGATGCAACAAATTGCATCCTAAATTTACAGAAGGCCTATTCTCTGAATTTACCAAATGATTTCCCTCACACCCCTAATTGCATATGCAAATTAGGATTCAGTTCGTCCGAGCAGAATGATTTGGCCAAATCCTGCTGAAAAAGCCAGAATCCCGAACCAAATCCTTGATTCGGTACATTCCTAACAATCTTACTATACTCTAGATCGGTGCACCTGCTAAGGGCCAATCAAATGGAAGTTTAGACCAGCAAAGCCACTTATGGCTTTATGTGAACTTCCAGGATGACACATGAAGCTGAACCAAAAGGTTTAGAACCCTCCACGGGGTACAATTAGTGTTCAGTATAAGGTTTTAAAAAAACTCCCCTTATGGCAGTTATCAACAAGGCAATAAATGCATATTTGTTGAGCGGTTATTTTCTGTGAGTGCAGTAATAGGAAATATGCTATGGTTACATTTTAGCTCTTGTTGAAATGAAATTTTTTTTTTAAACTGAATTTTTAGGCTCATGAGGAAGCAAAAGAAGCTGAAGAAATGAAAAAGGAAATGGGCCTTGGTGATGATAATGATGACCTTAAGGCACTGATACAAGTAAGCTTTACTTTTGTTACATTTATATTGAGCTACATGTGTACCTGTCTCTTTTGTTTGATCCACAATCTAATAAGGCATATTTTTCAAAGGACGAATATACTCCCAACTCGAATGGAAGGTTATTTAAAAAAAAAAAAAAAATTGAACTTCTAATATTCAATCGAATAGACTTGAATCGAGTTTCCCAAGTCACCATGGCAGCCATTCACCAACATGGATAAACCCTCGTTGGTTAATGCTGCCATGAGAATGACTTGGAAATAGAAATTATTGTGAATAGAAAAAATCTCTACCTATTTGAATGTCAGGAAGGCAATTAATGTCTTCAAATAGTTCAATGGACCTCTAACTTGTAAATGACCTCTGCAGGTTAAAAGGTGGCGGATATTCAAATTAGTATGGTCTCCATGGTCGAGGTGTGATAAATCTCACATTCAAATTTGCATTTGAATTGTGGGTATTAAAAATCGAATGTGTGACTTTTGACACCAAAACAATTCGAAAACCTAAATTTTACTATTTACTGACCCTTACTTAATAAATCTGCCTCATAGTATGTTTTAGATGGACCTGTATAAATTCCCCTTTACTGGCCTGCAAATGAGTGCTTTCTGGTTGTTGTTCCTCTTTCAATCCAACAACCAATAACAAGTTGAATGAGAGGCTTCAGTTCATATTGAGTATCATTTTTTTTTAATGACATGATGTCCTCTATTTTCCCTTTACTCTGACTTCTTAAAGAAGAAACAAACCCTAAAGTAAAAAAACCCTACCCTACATAGACGACCACCCCCCAGCCTAGTTCATGGCAGCCATCTTCTTCTCTTTAGTAATCCTCAGAATGAGAGAGGCGCATGCGCAGTTGGAGCAATTTTCTGTTTCGCAACAACTGCGCATGCCCTGAAACTCAAATTGCCAAAGCACTGGTCTCATTCTGAAGATTACCGAAGCGGCTGAAGATGGTGCCCGTGAACTCCGCTGGACAGAATCTGCACCGAGGGATAACTAAAGAGTTAGGGGCATTTGCCCAGGAGGCAACTAGGCTGGGGGAGGGAGGGGTGTCTATGTAGGGTAGGGGGTAGGTGTTTTTTTTAACTTTAGGGTTTGTTTCTCCTTTAACTGCTGCTAGACAGATGTTTGCTATTTTAGATTCTGAGCCTGACTACACAACAGTAACAAAACTATTCTTACTCCAAATGTAGAGATTTCTCAGAATATAAATGTTGAGATGCTTCGACCAGTTGTATAAAAGTAATATCCTTAGGTGTGCGTGATGCGCGGGTTGATAAATTGTCAACCAAACTCTAAACCGGCGATCCGAATACGACCCTAACCTGCCGATCCGATTCCCCTTATATGTCCGCCCCCATCTCTGACATCACAGGTGAGCAGGCGCGTGTCTATAAATAGATGTTGCTGGCAGCAGAGCTTACTTAGGTTGCAGGTGGGATGGACATCAGGAAGAGCTTGTCCCAAACCCGCCTACTGCCCAAATTCACTTTGTGTTTGTCTGACGACCTGCAGTTATCGGACCAGCTCACACATCACTATTAGGTACTGCTATCCATAACTGACAGCTGATTAATGGAACTAGATACAGTGTTTCATGGAACTAGATACAGTATTAAATACTTAAATTGCTAACTTTTTTTTTGTTTTAAATATTAATGATCGACCCATCTTCAACTCTTCTCCCCCCCCCCCCACAGAAAAGGCAGAGTGATCGAAAAAAAGAAATGGACGGTTTCTTTGATCAGTTGGAAGCAAAATACTGCAGTAATTCGAAAAAAGCACCAAGCAAATCCAAAGCACCAAAGCGAGGGAAGAAGTGATTTTTGTCCGATTGTGTTCCTCCGATTGTGTCGTCATTTTAAGGTCCATTAAACTTCATTAGAGAAGCCAAAAAGAAAAGTGAAAGTTTTACAAAAAGGGATTTCTATTTGTCCTTAGATTGTATCTTTATAGTAGTTACCCAAATGGGTTCATAATGTTGTGGATCTACTGAAGAGGGCACCTGTCTCGGAAGATTTAACAGCACTTACAAATGATGTAGATGTCCTTGGAGTTCAATTTTAATATTAGCTTGAACCAATTTAAAGGGTAAACAAAACACTTTATTTAGCATAGCATGTGTGGCAAAGCTAAGACTCCCTGCATGGCCAAAGCCATTTAGTTTATTGTACAGACATGATAAAAACAATAGGCAACAAAGATTTTGCTTTGTGCCGTCTAAGTTTGAGTTCAAAACCCTATTGAAAATGAATAACATTTTTGAACTCTGTGTACCTAGGGTATGAGTTTTTTTTTTTTTTTAAAGCAGGAAAAAACAGCTATGACCCATAAACTTATTGTAATGTTTCCTAAGCCTACAATTTTGCTTGTTGCTCATCCAATTCCAGCATTTCTCAGCTTTGTAGATCCAATAGGCACCTGTACTTCTTTTATAACATTCAGCTCCATGAGCTTTACTGGTCTCTCCTTAATATGAATCGGCAAAATGTATATTTGTAAATGTTGTGCTTTTTGTTGTAGATGCACTTACCTTTTAAATGCAAAATCCCAACCAATAAAATATTTTGTTAACTTAAACGAATCGTGTTTTCTAAGAATGAGCCTGTTGTAAAACCATAAAGTATCTTTGGAAAAATACACAGTCCCTGGGTAGTAATCATGACAACCAATCAGATGATTGCTTTCAGTGTTCAACCTGCAGCTGACTGAAAAGAACTAATCACTGATTGGTTGCTATGTGTTACTGCCCAGGTGCAAATTTGCCCCATGTTTATGAATGAGCCCCACTGTTGGCAAGAACAGCGGAAAAGAAAGCATTAGGGACAAAAACCCCATGTTGTTCAGGATCTCCGGTGTTTCATAAGGTGAGAAGACATCCTTGCCAAACAACTTTGTGCGCCACCTCTGACCCACTGAAACACAGAGCAGCCGCTGCAGAACAGTTATAAGGGAGCTGCACCAGTACACGTGGTGGAAAACTGATTTGATGGTTACATTTCTGGGTCCTCTAGGCATTTCCAAGTAATAGAAATAGTGTGTGCTTCAACCACCTTTCAAAGAACTCTTGCAGTCTGGAAGCCCTTGCCAGGGGCAGGCTTGAGAGAGAGTGAGATTTAGCCCCAAACGTTGCCTGTTTTTCTCTGGGCATTTCCAGAGCTTATTACATCGGGGGACATGAGAATCTAACTATCTGCAAGTTTGATGTACAGGCATGGGATCAGTTAAACCCAATATCCAGAATGCTCAATTACGGAAATGCCATAGACTGCATTTTATACAAATTGCCTAAATTTTTGAAAACCATTTCCTTTTTCTCTAATAATAAAACAGTGCCTTGTACTTGATCCAAACTAAGATATAATTAATCCTTACTGGAGGCAAAACCAGCCTATTGGGTTTATTTAATGTTTACATGAATTTGGTGAGCCAAATTACAGAAAGACCCCCATGATCTGGAAAACCCCAGGTCTTGAGCATTCTGGATAACCAGTCCCATACCTGTATATTGCACTCCAAACATTTAACATGTGTGGACATACTGTATCTGTACGGCAGATTTACCATAACATGCAAAACAAACTTCATGCTTCTGATTAAAAGTTGATGATCAAATAGAAGAGGGGGGTGGTGGTCTGTACAATTTCCCAAACGATTTGTGTCCGATTCCTTAATGGTTGCTCTGTGCTGCAACTACTACAAACAATCCAGGTATAAGAGAAGGAAAAGGAACTCCAGCAGTATTTACTGCAAACTAACTTTTATTCCGGATAGTGGTAAACACAAAGTATGATAAAGGGTATTGAACCCGAAACATGTTGGGTTTACCACTACCTGGAATAAAAGTTTTGTTTGCAGTAAATACTGCTGGAGTTCCTTTTCCTTCTCTTTATATACCTGGACTAAAAATGATGATACTTGGGGGGGGGGGTTGTGTATTTCTTTTACAGGTATGGAATCAGTTATCCGGAAACCCGTTATCCATAAAGCTCAGAATTAGGGAATGGCAGTCTCCCTTAGACTCCATTTTATCCAAAAAAATGTCCTTTTTCTCTGCAATAATAAAACCGTACCTGGTATTTGATTCAAACTGAAATATAATTAATCCTTATTGCATGCAAAACCAGCCTACTGTGTTTAATCAAGGTTTAAAAGAGTTTCTAGTAGTCTTAAGGTATGAAGATCCTAATTACAGAAAGATCCAGAAGACCCCAGGTCCCAAGCATTCTGGATAACGGGGTCCCATACCTGTACATACATATTGGAGTAATGCCGTCGTTGATTTGTCAATGTTTTATTTGAAAATGGTGTTGAGCACAACCCCAGGCTTTCCACTGACCGCAAATGCTTGAAAACGCTAATGATCTTGGAAGTTGAATGTATTCACTGCACAAAGTATTACAAAACATTTTGTTACTTCTAAAAATACTTTAACCTGTAAATTACAAAAGAATGAATTCAAATTTAAAAAAAAAAACGATTTTGATTTGAGCACTGTTAGGAATAGAGTAACAATTTCTCATTGGAATGGGATGAACTGGGACATGTTATGTGTTACCAATGTGGCTCAGATGTTCTGCCCTTAATCTGGTGCCTCGCCTTTAAATTAACTTATTAATGTTAAGCAAATTTTCAATTGGTCTTAATTTTTTTTTTTATACAGTAGTTTCTGAATTTGACCTGATTCTTCCCAGCTTTCAAATGGAGGTCACTGACCCCATCTAAAAAAAATGCTCTGTAAGGCTACAACTTTATTGTTGTTGCTACTTTTTTCTTACTCTTCTTTCTATTCACTTCCTCCCATGTTCCAATCTATCATTAAATTAATGCATGGTTGCTAAGGTAATTTTGACCCTAGCTACCAGATTGCTGAGAGACACTAAATAACTCAAAAAACACCAATTAAAAATGAGAAGCAATTGCAAATTGTCTCACTATATCACTCTCTGCGTTATACTAAAAGTTAAAGGTGAACAACCCCTTTAAGCCATACCATTTATGTTTCAATTACACCAGCAAATGTGGAACCTCTGAACTGCTGGCCAGTAGAGCATACATACACTTAGGGGCACATTTATCAAAATGTGATCTTAAAGGAACAGTTCAGTGTGAAAAGAAAAACTGTGTAAATAGGCTGTGCAAAATAAAAAATGTTTCTAATATACAGTAGTTAGTTGTAACTAACTAAACTATAAAGGCTGGAGTGACTGGATGTCTTAATAAAACAGCCAGAATCCAACTTCCTGCTTTTCAGCTCTATAACTCTGTTAGTCAGCGACTTGAAGGGGGGCCACATGGTACATTTCTGTTCAGTGAGTTTGTAATTAGTGTTGCCACCCGGACGGTAAAACACCAGCCAAGGCCAGGGCTGGTATTACAAATTTACCGGCAATGTAGCTGCCGGTAAATTTGTAATACACCTATAAAAAGCCCGTGGCCTGCCCCCAGCCTGCTCCAAACGTACCTTTTTCCTGAGCTTCTTGCCAAATTCGTGCGTATGGCTCTGCCCCCTCCGCACGACCCGATCAGCCAATAGCGCGTCACGGTCCCGTCCCCTTTATTGTCCCGGACCCGCCCTTATAAAACACCGCCCCCTCCACCTGCTGGTATAGATTATTTTAAAAGTTGGCAACCCTATTTGTAATTGATCCTCAGCATTCAGCTCAGATTCAAAAGCAACAGATATGACCCATGTGGCCCCCCCTCAATTCTCTGATTGGTTACTGCCTGGTAGCCAGGGTAACCAGTCAGTGTAAACCAAGAGAGCTGAAAAGCAGGAAGTAGTGTTCTGGCTATTATATTAGACATAAAGTCACTCCAGCCTTTATACATTACATTTTTGCCTAACTAACTATATTAGAAACACTTTTTATTTTGCACAGCCTCGATTTACCCAGATTTTATTTTTACACTGAACAATTCCTTTAATACAAACAATCTCACCCACATTCTATTCATTCCTATGGGGTTTTTAGAAGCATATTTATCAATTGGTGAAAGTTAGAGCTCACCATTTGATAAATACAATTCTAAAAATCCCATAGGAATGAATAGAACTTGGATGAGTTTTCATGCATTAAGCTCTAAATGCACCTTTTAATAAATCTGCAACTTAAAGTAGAAACAAACCCTTGCTACTAATATCCCCTACCCTACATAGACCCCCCTCCCTGCTTCACCCCAGTCTAGGTGCTACCTTTACTAAATGCCCCTAACTCTTTACTTACCCCTCGGTGCAGATTCTGTCCAGCGGAGTTCACGGCAGCCATCTTCTTATCTTTGTGAAGTAAGTGTCGTATCGGCGCAGTTGGAGCAATTTTCTGTTTCGTGACAACTGCGCATGCGCCGAAAGTCCCGGAAATTTCCTGAAGCGCTGGAAGAAGACTCAAAGATTACAGAGACGGCTGAAGATGGCGCCTGTGAACTCCGCTGGACAGAATCTGCACAGAGGGATAAGTAAAGAGTTAGGGGCATTTGCCCAGGGGGGCAGCTAGGCTGTGGGGGAGGGGGTGTATCAAGGTTAGGGGATTTTTGTAGCACGGGTTTACTTCTCCTTTAAGAGTTCTCCACTTGATAAATACATTTCTAAAAAATCCCATAGGAATTCAAAAAAGGGGGTGAGTTTTTTTTTTTTACAATGAGCGCTAATCTTTACATTTTGATAAATGTGCCCTTTAGTATTAGAATTCTATTATCAAACATATGTAAGACATTGTTTTCTTGCCCTGGAATCAGGAGAGACATATTGCTAATGGAGACATGGGCAAGTTTCAGCTGGGGAAGATAAGACAGAACCCAAATGCCACTTACAACTATGATGGAAATTGCTGAACACTTTTATTACTGGAGGATATCGGCCTGAAAAAAAAAAATTGTTTTTTTTTTTTGCAAACGACTGCCTGTACCATCATCAGTGTCAGACTGTTTCCATTAAAGGACAAGGAAAGGCAAAAAAATATAATCCCATTTTTACTTTCTTTAATGAAAAAGAAACCTTTCTCCAATATACTGTAATTAAATAATGTGTACCGTTTTTATAAGAAACCTGACTGTATGCAGTGAAATTCTTCCTTCATTTACTGCTGTGGATAGGAATTGTCAGACGGTCCCTAACTGCTGAGCAGGGAAACAATCATACTTATGAACAGCAGAGGGAGCTCCTGCCTTACTTCCGAGCCATGCAGAATTCAAGTAGCTTTGTTTATGACGATCCCTAAGCAGCCCAGACCACACTGAGCATGTGCAGGGTCAGGGTCAGGCCAAGATGTTTAACAAAGTTACAAGATGACAGCCCCCTGTGGCCAACTTTGAAAGCATAAATCATTTGTTTGGTTAGGCTTTGTGGTGCAGTAAGTTCATGCTTATGTTTAGTAAACAAAATACAGCATTTCTAGCCTTATTCTATTTTAGACTTTCCTTGTCCTTTAAAGAGGTTGTTCACCTTCCAAACACTTTTTTTCAGTTAAATTGTTTTCAGATTGTTCAGCAGAACTACAGACTTTTTTTCAATAGCTTTTCCATCTTTTATTTTTCACAGTTTTTTCAAAATTAAAATTTAATGTTCCTGTCTCTGGTGTTTTAATCTGGCAGCTCGGTGATCCAGGTGCAGATTCTGAACTGTTACAATTTGTTACATTAGGGGGCAGATTTATCAAGGGTCGAATTTTGAAGTAGAAAAAGCTTCGAAATTCAACCTTCGAATTGGAATACTTTGACTTCGAATATCGAAGTCGAAGTTTTTTTACATCGAGTTTGGTTATTTGCGGTCAAAGTAAAATCGTTCGATGAAATCCTTCGAATTGAACGATTCGAAGGATTTCATCCATCGATCCAACGATTTTTCTTCGACTTTAAACATAGCACTTCAGCAGGTTTAATTTGGCGAAGTATTGAAGTCGAAGTACTTCGATTATAGTCGAAGTATTTTTACTTCGAATTGAAGTTGTAGTAGCCTATTCGATGGTCGAAGTATCCAAAAAATTACTTCGAATTTCGAATTTTTTTACTTCGAAAATTCCCTCGAATTCACTTCGACCCTTGATAAATCTGCCCCTAGTTGATACATTTCTCAGCAGCATCTGTGGGAATCTTAGCAACTATTTATTAACAGTTGCCTTTAATGAAACTCGGGGATGGGCAAATCTGACCCGTTTGCTTCACCCAAAAATTTGTGAAATGAAGAAAATGCATTAGTCTATGGGTGGCAAATTATTTTTATTGCGCAATGCAATGTGTGAGGTTTTTTTTCACCTATGGGCATAATTTTTGTGACGAAACTCGACAAAAATTCGCTCATCGCTATCCACTACCCCTCCCCCAGAGCTGCATTAGAAAGACACCAGGTGAAAAATTTAATTTTCCGCTTCAGTATTTGAAAAATGGCCACAGATAGAAAGTGATTGGAAAAATTCTTTATTTCTGGCGAACTATCTGAAAACAACTGAACTGAAAAAGTGTTTGAAGGTGAACAACCCCTTTATAGATATGGGGAGGTAGAAGGGACATGTTGAGCCTTTCTTGGCCAGCTGTAATATGGTCTTGGAGAAAATGCCCCCCTATGCCAGTAACCTAAGCTCCTGCATGTTATATATACAGTGCCATTCTGTCCAAAGTTTTAAGCCAATGATGTTCTCAGTTCTTAATTTCTGGGCATTTGTCATTCAACATTTAGTGGATTATCTTGTGAGTGAGAAAAGACCTGCACATTCAGGTCAGGCAACTCTCGATCAAAAACGTCTCATTTTTGAGCAACAAACCCTTGACCTGTGAGTGTGCCACATGGGTTGGCAAATTGCCTCTGAAATACAAGATTAGAGATTCTGGGCATTCATGAGCTTATACAAATTGGTTGGTAAGGGGTCACTTACCCTAACAATCAGAAAGGCTCTTGCCTTGCTCCCTGCTATGGGGAGGAAATGAGAATCTTAAAGGAGAAGGAAAGCTCCAAGACAGTTTATTGTCAACAGATTAGCCACAATAGTGCAAGCTAGAACGCTATATTTAGTCTGCAGAATGCTTTACCATACCTGAGTAAACAGCTCTAGACACTGTCTCTGTTTGTTTAGGATAGAAGCTGTCATATAAGCTTGGTGTGACATCACTTCCTGCCTGAGTCTCTCCCTGCTCACTCATAGCCCTGGGCTCAGATTACAGCAGGGATGGGAGGGGGAGAGGAGCAAACTGAGCATGCTCAAACCCTGCCCTGGAGGTTTATGCTGAAAAAAGGAAGTCTGATACAGAAGCCCATGTGTACACAATAGAAGGAAAGAATTGTGGTGTTTCTTTTGACAGAGGACTCAGAGCAGCACTACTTTGAGGGTTTACTGGTGTATTTATATAGACCTTTCTGATAAAGCTTACTTAATTTTAGCCTTTCCTTCTCCTTTAACAATGACAAAAACCTGTGCAAAGAATATTGTCAATAGAACTTTTGTTGAACTGGATTATTTCTCCGATAGGTGAACTGCTATAGGCAATTTAATCTACACCCCGCCCCACATATCCCCAAAGTGCATTATGGTACTCAGTCTGGCAGTTCTATAGGAAGCAGCTCGGCATCTCTTGCATTTCTCCTGTAGCTTATTAAAGAAAATGGTGCTATGACAGTAGAACATAGATTCGGTTTCTGCAAGAGTTCTAAAGTCCTTGTTTAACGCGACTTCCTTGACTGGGGCACTTCATTGGAATTCCTGGACAACATGAAGCTAAAGATCAGTCCGTTGCACAAGTAAATGAACTGCGCAAAAGCACAAACGGCTTCATTTGGCATTCGCGCAGAGCATCCCACCATTTGAATAAAAGTCAAGGAATTTATAAAGTATGTATTTTCTCATTGCCTTGAATTGGTTATTTACAGTGACTTGCTCTTTCTAATAAATGATTGCAGAGATGGCAATGGAGGGTATAAAGGAATTGTTCAGTGTAAAAATAAAAACTGGGTAAATAGGCTGTGCAGAATAACAAAATATTTCCAATATAGACGACTATGTAGGTTTTCATTCATCCAGGTCATGGTATATCTAGTATAGGTAAATCTAAAACAACTGGACTTGCTGAGTAATCATTGAAGATGTTTGACTACTCATCCAAGCTGCTTGCAGCATCTGCATCTGACCGTCATGTCGCGACGGACGGACGCTGCAACGCCATCCGACGTTCCTGTTGCTTACCTTATTTCCGACTTGACGCCTGCGTTTTTGTGCAGCGCGTTGGATCACGCCGAAATCGCCCGTGGTCGGAGTTCCTTCCTTGTGCACATTACATTTGCCTTCATAAATAAGCCTAAATCATGTACAAACATGCTAAATGATGAAATGTTACTAGATGGCACTATCAAATGCAAGCAAATGCGCACCCTCGAAAAGCACCACATGAATATTTGCACACAGGGAGGTTAAGGCCATTCATCCCTAGCAGAGATTTTTTATTTACGTTTCAGTTAGTAGTCAGAATGACACAAGGTAACATATGAAATGTAATACTATGGTTTCTAGTTCCACTTGCTAGTCGGATTACGACAGAGGAACATCCGTGTGCTGCCATACTAATTCTCTTAGCATGTGCTCTGTTTTTGCACCACTGGAAAACATTTAGAGCATGCTCAAAGTAAATAGGCACATTCAAGGGCAGGTCAACCCCAAATTAAAAATGTGCTTAATAAAAGAAAAGCTATCATTCCGTTATACTTTGATGAAGAATTGTCAGTGCTTATAATGTTATTTATAAAAATAAATGTTATTGAAATTAGCATTTGCTTAACTCCTGGTTGTTACTTTTTTAACAATGTTGCAAAAGTCTAAGTTCCCCAGCAAAGAAAGGTCTGTTAATTATCTGGCTTGTATTAGTGTCTGATCCACCAGGACAGAAAATAGAAAGAGACAGACAAACACTACTTTCTACTTTTCACATATACAATTAGCTTGAAAACCACAGAAACATTAAGTATATTGCTTATATTTTTTTTTTATTAGGAAAAATACATTGGGGTTGATGATCCCTTTAAAGTATGAAACGTTATCAGATACTGGGAGAAATTGTCTGGACTCTGCAGATTTTATTTAATTAAACCCTAAATGGTCTATGGTAGAGTCATCAGAATTTACCCCCAACCAGTGCCCACTGTAAAATTAATGTTCCATTTGCAAATGTATGGGGAAAACCCATTACTGCATGTGCAGTTGGAGGAATCTTCCACACATACCCTGAAAGTCCCGATTTTTCCGATTTCGTGACTTTCGGCGCATGTGCAGAAGCTCCGCAACGTAAGTTTCCTCCAACGGCGCATGTATCCAAAAATGCCGATCACTACGGGAAGAAGACTGAAGGAGACAAGATGGCTGCTGTGAACTCTGCTGGACAGGACCTGCAAGGAGGGGTAAGTAGAAAGTTAGGGGCATTTGCCCAGGGTGTCAGGTAGGCCGGGGGGGAGGAGGGAGGGGGCCTATTTAAGGTAGGGGGATGTAAATTAGGGGTTTCAATTCCCCGTTAAAAAAAGACACCGGCGTTTTTTAGACTTCGCCTGGTCTGAGGTGGCAAAGGCAACTCTGGCGAAAGAGGTAACGTTCAGTAAAATCCACACTTTTCTAAATTTGCGGAGTAATGACCTTTCGACAGAGCGAAAAGTAGCCTGGTGATAGAGTGCGAACGAACGCAAGCAATAGAATCGCTAGTGAATTGGTGCCTCCCTGCAGCAACCCTCCCTCCTCCCCCCTGGCCTACCCGTCCCGCTGGGCAAATGCCCCTAACTTGTTACTTACCCTTCTGCGCAGGTCCAGTCCAGGGAGTTCACAGACGACATCTTCTTCCACGCGATCTTCTTCCTGCTGTGAACGGCGTTTTGGCGCATGCGCAGTAGGATCATTTCGCCGGTATGGATCTACTGCGCATGCGCCAAAAGTCACGCGCATGCGCAGTAGATCGTACCGGCGAAATGATCCTACTGCGCATGCGCCATTCAAAGCAGGAAGAAGATCGCGTGGAAGAAGATGTCGTCTGTGAACTCCCTGGACTGGACCTGCGCAGAAGGGTAAGTAACAAGTTAGGGGCATTTGCCCAGCAGGACGGGTAGGCCAGGGGGGAGGAGGGAGGGTGGGCAACAAACGGGAGGGGGGTGGACGGTTTGCGCCGACTAGGTTTCCTTCCCCTTTAAAGGAACAGTTCAGTGTAAAAATAAAAACTGTGTAAATAGATAAGCTGTGCAAAATAAAAAATGTTTCTAATATAGGTACTTAGCCAAAAATGTAATGTATAAAGGCTGGAGTGACTGGATGTGTAATATAATAGCCAGAACACTACTTCCTGCTTTTCAGCTCTCTAACTCTGAGTTAGTCAGCAACTTTAAAGGGGGGCACAAAGGCCCTTATTTGCGGCGAGGCTGCATAGGCCCGGGCCTAGGGCGGCATAAATTAAGGGGCGGCATGCCACCCAGCCACAGCGTAGTTTGCAATGTTCTGAAGCATGAAGCTTAATGGACAAGGAAAGGCAAAAAAATAAAATCCCATTTTTACTTTCTTTAATGAAAAAGAAACCTATCTCCAATATACTTTAATTAATAAATGTGTACAGTTTTTTTATAAGAAACCTGACTGTATGCAGTGAAATTTTCCCTTCATTTACTGCTGTGGATAGGAATTGTCAGATGGTCCCTAACTACTGAGCAGGGAAACGATCATACTTATGAACAGCAGGGGGAGCCCCCGCCTTACTTAGCAGCCATGCAGAATTCAAGCAGCTTTGTTTATGACAATCCCTAAGCAGCCCAGACCACACTGAGCATGTGCAGGGTCAGGGTCAGGCAAAGATGTTTAACAAAGTTACAAGATGACAGCCCCCTGTGGCCAACTTTGAAAGCATAAATCATTTGTTTGATTAAGCTTTGTGGTGCAGTAAGTTCATGCTTATGTCTAGTATACAAAATACAGCATTTCTAGCCTTATTCTATTTTATACTTTCCTTGTCCTTTAATGCTCCAGTGCAAAAAGATGCGCATGCGTGAAATTCTACGGGAGCGAGGGGGCGCCGGAGAGCACTGACCTATGGGCGCCATGAGGAGAAATACGCTCCTGGAGGCACATGGGACATTACTGTTCAGTGAGTTTGCAATTGATCCTCACCATGCAGCTCAAATTCAAAAGCAACAGTTGTGACCCATGTGCCCCCCCCCCTCAAGTCACTGATTGGTTACTGCCTGGAAACCAATCAGGGGAAAGCAAGATAGCTGCAAAGCAGGAAGTAGTGTTCTGGCTATTAAGTTAGACATCCAGTCACTCCAGCCATTATACATTGCATTTTTCGCTAACTAACTATATTGAACGAAACAGAAACACGGGTGATGAAAGATTAAAGCGGAGCTCACCCTTCCTTGTGGCGTCTCGGCCGCAGCTCTCGCGATTAGGGATGTAGCGAACGTCGGAAAAAAAGTTCGCGAACATATTCGCAAACTTGCGCAAAAACGCGAGCGGTTCGCGAACGGTTCGCGAACCCCATAGACTTCAATGGGAAGGCGAACTTTAACATCTAGAAAAGACATTTCTGGCCAGAAAAATGATTTTAAAGTTGTTTAAAGGGTGCAACGACCTGGACAGTGGCATGCCAGAGGGGGATCAAGGGCAAAAATGTATCTGAAAAATCTGCCTGTGTGTGCTTGGAAGAGATAGTGTAGGGGGAGAGCTGTTAGTGATTTCAGGGACAGATGATAGTAAGTTTGCTGGCTAGTAATCTGCTTGATACTGCTCTGTATTGGAGGGACAGAAGTCTGCAGGGATTTGAGGGACATTTTAGCTTAGGTAGCTTTGCTGGCTAGTAATCTACTGTTCTCTTTAAACAACTGCCATACGTTGACCTTGTAGGCATTGTTTGCCCAGTTTTTTTGGACGCAGCCACTGAAGCACAGTTGCCATAAAAAATATGCCATATAAATGCTGAAAATAGTCATTTTTCGCCATACGTTGACCTTGTAGACATTGTTTGCCCAGTTTTTTGGTTGCAGCCACTGAAGCACAGTTGCCAGAAAAAATATGCCATATAAATGCTGAAAATAGTCATTTTTTGCCATACGTTGACCTTGTAGGCATTGTTTGCCCAGTTTTTTTGGTCGCAGCCACTGAAGCACAGTTGCCAGAAAAAATATGCCATATAAATGCTGAAAATAGTCATTTTTTGCCATATACGTTGAGTCAACATATGGCAAAAAATTACTATTTTCAGCATTTATATGGCATATTTTTTCTGGCCTCTGTGCTTCAGTGGCTGCGGCCAAAAAAACTGGGCAAACAATGCCTACAAGGTCAACGTATACACTACTACAGCGGTGGATACGGATTACGTAAAATATATTATGGCTGCTTGAAAAAAGTCACTCCGGTGTTTTTTCTGGAGACGGTAATATTATGGATATTTAGACAGAATGTGAACAAGGTCACACAGCTAGATGGCGGGTTGAAGAAAACAGTGTGCAAATAATGCCTACAAGGTCAACGTATACACTACTACAGCGGTGGATACGGATGACGTAAAATATATTATGGCTGCTTGAAAAAAGTCACTCCGGTGTTTTTTCTGGAGACGGTAATATTATGGATATTTAGACAGAATGTGAACAAGGTCACACAGCTAGATGGCGGGTTGAAGAAAACAGTGTGCAAATAATGCCTACAAGGTCAACGTATACACTACTACAGCGGTGGATACGGATTACGTAAAATATATGAATGCTGCTTGAAAAAAAGTAACTCAAGTGGTTTTTCTAGAGACGATAATATTATCAATATTTAGACAAAATGTGAACAAGCTCACACAGCTAGATGGCGGGTTGAAGAAAACACTGTGCAAATAATGCCTACAAGGTCAACGTATACACTACTACAGCGGTGGATACGGATTACGTAAAATATATTATGGCTGCTTGAAAAAAGTCACTCCGGTGTTTTTTCTGGAGACGGTAATATTATGGATATTTAGACAGAATGTGAACAAGGTCACACAGCTAGATGGCGGGTTGAAGAAAACAGTGTGCAAATAATGCCTACAGGGCAAATAATGCCTAAAAGGTCAACTTATACACTACTACAGCGGTAGTAAAATAAAAAAAAGTAAAATAAAAAAAAAATGAATATTAAAAAAAAAAAATTAAAGTTGGTGCTGCTGAACTACTAGGAGCAGCAGATTAGCACACCAGTCCCACTCCCCAACACTGCTAGACTAATAGCACTGGGCTCTTATAGTAGTAGTAGTAGTAGTAAAACAACAAAAAAATAAATAAAAGCAGTCCTTACAAGGACTACTGTTATTGCAGCAGTCAGCAGATGAGATCAGAAGCAGGACAGCTGCCCACTGCAGCTACATACAGAGCACTGCAGTAGAAGGTAGATTACTAGCCAGCAAAGCTACCTAAGCTTAAATGTCCCTCAAACCCCTGCAGACTTCTGTCCCTCCAATAACAGAGCAGTATCAAAACGATTACTAGCCAGCAAACTTTCAACTGTCCCTGAAATCACTAACAGGCAGCAGCTCTCTCCCTACACTATCTCTTCAGCACACACAGGCAGAGTGAAAAAACGCTGCAGGGCTTCGGTTTTTATAGGGAAGGGGAGTGGTCCAGGGGAGAGCTTCCTGATTGGCTGCCATGTACCTGCTGGTCTGGGGTGAGAGGGCAAAAAAAAGCGCCAACAATGGCGAACCCAAAATGGCGAACGTCGCGCGACGTTCGCGAACTTCCGGCGAGCGCGAACACCCGATGTTCGCGCGAACAAGTTCGTCGGCGAACAGTTCGCGACATCTCTACTCGCGATACTCCGGCAACTCCAAGCCGGCATCTGCAGTACAAAATCTGTGTATCGCTGTTCAGCGCTGGCCCGTCCACATCAAGACTCGCCACACTTCATCTTTGAAAAAGCGGCTTTATTCAGATTGCAAAAAGTGATAACAGGCAGTGGGTAAGTGGTGCGAACTAACGCGTTTCGTGCCCTCTCTATTGGCACTTCATCAGAGTTCAAAGTGTGTCTTGTGATAACCCATTATATAGGGTGTTAAGTGTTAAACACCTGTGTGTATAAATTAATTAACATAACTCCCTTCAATGTATCAAAACATCCCATTGGACACCAGTAAATCCTGAATTATAATACTAAATAAATTCCTCTCAGTAGATTGTCATACAAGGTATAGGGAATAAAAAACAGTGGATAAAAACACCAATAAATGGAAAATAAGATATACAAACAAATATGGATATAAATATAAATATAAAAATATTCCTGTGACAATATATATTTAAATAGTGATATTTGTGAATAAACCTATTTAATACCAATACGCTATAAGACCAATACTTTCATTTGTTCACGTCACATATGAATTAATTAATTTGTTTAATATCATTAAATCCCAATGTAAGCTATATATCTACATGTGGGATCTCTCTTGATCCACATGAATATATATAAAAATACAATATAGATATAGTGTAACCATTAAAATCACCAAGCTTTTAAATAGGTGTTAAAAAGTATATATATGCACGTAACAGCATTAGTTTAGTATATAATAGTTCAATATTTACTTAAATTAAATTAAGTTAATATAGCTGTATCATGCATATATAACCACATACATTATTCATTTCTGACACACATGAGATATATATAAATTCCAAATGTTACTTAACAACTTTATTTATTTATTTATCTTATTGTTTTTTATTATTTTATTATATATTATATTTTATATGTAAGAAGGGACACAGGGGAATTGTAATTTCACCCTTATCCTCCATGGAGTTCAGAAATCTACAGCACTATCGCACGGGATTGTAATTGTTAACACTCACATAAATGTTTTTGATTACATCCTCTTTCTATCCCTTTTATTCTATATAGGACTTAACATCACACTCTCTATTCAATCCTTCAGGTGATACTGTTTCTAATAAAAGTATCCACTTGATTTCCTTTTTGGACAACAGTTTATCAATATCTCCTTTTCTTTTCCCCAGACTGACAGTTTCAATTGCCTGGAATGAGACAAAGTATTCGTTAGCATTGTGTTCATTTACTACATGGGCAGCTATTGCTGAAGTTAAATCGTTCCTATTTATGCATGCTATGTGTTCTAGTACCCTGTCTTTTAATCTTCTAGTCGTTTTCCCCACGTATTGTTTTCCACAACGACACGTGGCCAAGTATATGACATTTCCAGTACGGCAATTGACATACGTGGTATTATTGTAAATTTTGTTTGTAACAGTACTACGTATATCCTTCGAAGGTTTAATAAACCTACAACATTTACAAACATTTGCTCCACACTTAAATGTACCCTTAACGGTAAGCCAATTTTTATTTATTTTCCTTTCAGGTAACATGCTTGGTGACAATTTGTCCCTTAAATTCGGTCCCCGCCTGTAAACAAACTGTGGTCTACCCATATCAAGTTTTGACAGTATCGGATCTGATCCCAAAATTTTCCAATGTTTATTAATTATGCGTTGTATGTCACTCGCTTCAGAACTAAATTGGGTAATAAATTTCAATTTCTTCACCTTATCATTATTCTCTTGTTTCTTACACTTCTTTTTTTCTCCTAGTTTCGCAAGTAATTCCGATCTATCACTCAGGACTGCCTTTTCATATGCCATTTTTATTTCTTCAGTAGTGTAGCCCCTCTGTATCAGTCTGTCCCACAGCTCCATTGCTCTCGATTGAAATGCATCCCATGTGGAGCAATTACGTCGCAATCTCAAAAACTGTCCTATCGGTAGGCTACGTAAAAGGGGTTCTGGATGGCTACTTTGTCTTAATAAAAGTGCATTTCGGCTTATCGATTTCCTATACACATCAGTGTGCACTACCCGATGGTCATGCACAAATCTTATGTCCAGGAAATCAACAGTCTTCCTGTCACTTGTGTATGTGAACACAATATTCTTGTCATTAGTATTACATTGTTTAACAAACTGATCCAACTGTAACTCACTGCCTTCCCATACCAGTATCAAATCGTCAATATAACGATAATACCTTTTCACATTAGGGAATAATGGGGTACTATGTATATGGAACTTCTCTAGCCAGCCCATAAACAGATTTGCGTATGAGGGTGCAAACCGCGCCCCCATCGCTGTCCCGCATTTCTGTAGATAGTAGGTCCCACTAAACATAAAATAATTATGATTTAATAGGTACTCAACTGAATCCAATATAAACTGATTTTGTTCCTGGCTGTATAACTGACTCTGTCTCAGCCAGTAGTGCAGCGCTTGCAAACCATCAGTGTGCCTAATCGAGGAATATAGCGCTGTGACATCCATTGTTACCCATAAGTAATTGGTATCCCATTCAATATTACTTATCTTATTGATGGCATCGCCACTATCCCTGAGGTATGAAGGTAACTGAATGACAATCGGTTGTATTAATTTATCAATATATTCACTTAAACCCTCATTGAGGGACCCTATACCGGCCACTATGGGCCTGCCCTTAGGTTTTTCAGGGTCTTTGTGAACTTTGGGAAAAGTGTGAAAAATGGGTGTCCTTGGATGTTCCACCCATATATATTCAACCTCATTGTCATTCAGTATCCCCATACCTTTCCCATCTTGGATCAGGGTACGCAATTTATTTTGAAAAATCTTGGTGGGATCTGTCTCCAATTTTATATAGTTACTATTATCATTCAGTTGTTGTAAAATATCCATTACATAATATTCCTGATCCAACACCACAATGGAACCCCCCTTATCGGAATTCCTTATCACTATATCTTGATTATTAGTGAGAGATTGTAGAGCCTGTTGTTCAGACTTGGTCAAATTATTTTGTTTTTGTCTAGCTGTTTTAACTTCCAGGTTGGCCGAAAGTTGTCTCAAGTCCTTTACAACTAAGTCGTAAAATCTCTCAACAAAGGGGCCCCTATGTCCTACTGGGTTAAAGTGTGACTTTGTTTTTAAATTGGTATGGATCACTGCTTTGCTACTATCTACAACATCTCGGGGCAATATTGCTAATTGATCATCATCTGCCTGTAAGGTATCTATCGCCTCTAAGACATCCTGTGTAAGATAATTCTGTATATCTATATCCCCCAATATTTGGTTTTCACAGTTGTATTTAGGGCTAAAAAATCTCTTAAGGGCTAGTAGTCTAGTAAACTTATTTACATCCACAATCGTATCAATTAATGAAAAATGTATTGAGGGGCAAAAAGTCAATCCTTTGTTCAATAACATCTTATCCCCCTCCGTTAACATGTGTCCAGATAAGTTAATTACCAGATCTTCAAAGTCCACATCATCACGTATTATCTCTTCTTCGCCACCATCTTGCTTTTCCCTTTCTTGGGTCCTGTTGTTCTTTTGATGTTTATTATTTCCTCCTCTCTTGCCCCTTTTCCGTTTTCTGTTCTTTTTCTCTTGATCAGATTGATTGATTCGTCGTCCTCCTCTTCTTGGCTCGCATCCAAATCGCTGCCCGATGTCACTAAAAAGAGACACTAGGGGAAGAAACTTCAGACCCTGCACAGGATATATCAGCATTAATTCTGTTCCCTTGACCTCGATATCTCTCTGTTTTTAAAGTTGGTTTCATACGCTCCCATCTCCCCCGTTGTGGATTCAGTCTCATTCCCCAGGAGAATACTCTATTTTGGTCATAATCTGATTTATCCCTTAGAAATTTTCTCTGTTTCATTTCCATAATCTTGTTCTCCAGGGTATCAATATCTATTTTCATTTTCTTAATAAATTTTTCGAAATCTGAATTGCCCTTATAAACATTCATAATAGTTTCTATCTGAGTGATTTCTTGTCCCAGTCTCTCCTGTTCCTGCTGGTATTTATCTATAAGTATTTTCATCAATTTCAAGGAGCAGTCAGTTAACACCCCATACCAATCATCCATTAGGCCCTTATCTTGTATTTCAAATGCTGGAAATTTTTTAATCCGTAGGCCACGTGGTACTCTACCCACTTTCAAATAATTTTGTAGTGTGGAAATTTCCCACCAAAGCTTCAATTCTTTTATCGATAGTTTTTGAAACTTCTTTAACATAGTATGCATATTTGTATCCGGCTGTTCAGTTTCAGCCGTTGCAGGGATATTACTCGTAACACCTTCAGCCACTTCAAAGACTGTGCGTGCTTTTTGTAATCTCCTGATGTTAGTTTGCTGTAGATTCCCAATCCCTTCATTCGTTGTTAAGTCCACTCCCACTGCCTCACTCAATAATGCACTAGTAGCCATAATAAGCCTTGCTGTGAGTTATATACACATATAAATAAATATGCTCACATGTCCGTACGTACACACTTCAGTATGATCCTCCGTACGCTGCTATCATCCAAGGCACATCGGGGTCTCAAACGCTTCCCATATCACACCCACGGAGTTAGAAAATTGTATGAAACAGAAACACGGGTGATGAAAGATTAAAGCGGAGCTCACCCTTCCTTGTGGCGTCTCGGCCGCAGCTCTCGCGATACTCCGGCAACTCCAAGCCGGCATCTGCAGTACAAAATCTGTGTATCGCTGTTCAGCGCTGGCCCGTCCACATCAAGACTCGCCACACTTCATCTTTGAAAAAGCGGCTTTATTCAGATTGCAAAAAGTGATAACAGGCAGTGGGTAAGTGGTGCGAACTAACGCGTTTCGTGCCCTCTCTATTGGCACTTCATCAGAGTTCAAAGTGTGTCTCGTGATAACCCATTATATACCCATTGTCACAGGAATATTTTTATATTTATATTTATATCCATATTTGTTTGTATATCTTATTTTCCATTTATTGGTGTTTTTATCCACTGTTTTTTATTCCCTATACCTTGTATGACAATCTACTGAGAGGAATTTATTTAGTATTATAATTCAGGATTTACTGGTGTCCAATGGGATGTTTTGATACATTGAAGGGAGTTATGTTAATTAATTTATACACACAGGTGTTTAACACTTAACACCCTATATAATGGGTTATCACGAGACACACTTTGAACTCTGATGAAGTGCCAATAGAGAGGGCACGAAACGCGTTAGTTCGCACCACTTACCCACTGCCTGTTATCACTTTTTGCAATCTGAATAAAGCCGCTTTTTCAAAGATGAAGTGTGGCGAGTCTTGATGTGGACGGGCCAGCGCTGAACAGCGATACACAGATTTTGTACTGCAGATGCCGGCTTGGAGTTGCCGGAGTATCGCGAGAGCTGCGGCCGAGACGCCACAAGGAAGGGTGAGCTCCGCTTTAATCTTTCATCACCCGTGTTTCTGTTTCATACAATTTTCTAACTCCGTGGGTGTGATATGGGAAGCGTTTGAGACCCCGATGTGCCTTGGATGATAGCAGCGTACGGAGGATCATACTGAAGTGTGTACGTACGGACATGTGAGCATATTTATTTATATGTGTATATAACTCACAGCAAGGCTTATTATGGCTACTAGTGCATTATTGAGTGAGGCAGTGGGAGTGGACTTAACAACGAATGAAGGGATTGGGAATCTACAGCAAACTAACATCAGGAGATTACAAAAAGCACGCACAGTCTTTGAAGTGGCTGAAGGTGTTACGAGTAATATCCCTGCAACGGCTGAAACTGAACAGCCGGATACAAATATGCATACTATGTTAAAGAAGTTTCAAAAACTATCGATAAAAGAATTGAAGCTTTGGTGGGAAATTTCCACACTACAAAATTATTTGAAAGTGGGTAGAGTACCACGTGGCCTACGGATTAAAAAATTTCCAGCATTTGAAATACAAGATAAGGGCCTAATGGATGATTGGTATGGGGTGTTAACTGACTGCTCCTTGAAATTGATGAAAATACTTATAGATAAATACCAGCAGGAACAGGAGAGACTGGGACAAGAAATCACTCAGATAGAAACTATTATGAATGTTTATAAGGGCAATTCAGATTTCGAAAAATTTATTAAGAAAATGAAAATAGATATTGATACCCTGGAGAACAAGATTATGGAAATGAAACAGAGAAAATTTCTAAGGGATAAATCAGATTATGACCAAAATAGAGTATTCTCCTGGGGAATGAGACTGAATCCACAACGGGGGAGATGGGAGCGTATGAAACCAACTTTAAAAACAGAGAGATATCGAGGTCAAGGGAACAGAATTAATGCTGATATATCCTGTGCAGGGTCTGAAGTTTCTTCCCCTAGTGTCTCTTTTTTAGTGACATCGGGCAGCGATTTGGATGCGAGCCAAGAAGAGGAGGACGACGAATCAATCAATCTGATCAAGAGAAAAAGAACAGAAAACGGAAAAGGGGCAAGAGAGGAGGAAATAATAAACATCAAAAGAACAACAGGACCCAAGAAAGGGAAAAGCAAGATGGTGGCGAAGAAGAGATAATACGTGATGATGTGGACTTTGAAGATCTGGTAATTAACTTATCTGGACACATGTTAACGGAGGGGGATAAGATGTTATTGAACAAAGGATTGACTTTTTGCCCCTCAATACATTTTTCATTAATTGATACGATTGTGGATGTAAATAAGTTTACTAGACTACTAGCCCTTAAGAGATTTTTTAGCCCTAAATACAACTGTGAAAACCAAATATTGGGGGATATAGATATACAGAATTATCTTACACAGGATGTCTTAGAGGCGATAGATACCTTACAGGCAGATGATGATCAATTAGCAATATTGCCCCGAGATGTTGTAGATAGTAGCAAAGCAGTGATCCATACCAATTTAAAAACAAAGTCACACTTTAACCCAGTAGGACATAGGGGCCCCTTTGTTGAGAGATTTTACGACTTAGTTGTAAAGGACTTGAGACAACTTTCGGCCAACCTGGAAGTTAAAACAGCTAGACAAAAACAAAATAATTTGACCAAGTCTGAACAACAGGCTCTACAATCTCTCACTAATAATCAAGATATAGTGATAAGGAATTCCGATAAGGGGGGTTCCATTGTGGTGTTGGATCAGGAATATTATGTAATGGATATTTTACAACAACTGAATGATAATAGTAACTATATAAAATTGGAGACAGATCCCACCAAGATTTTTCAAAATAAATTGCGTACCCTGATCCAAGATGGGAAAGGTATGGGGATACTGAATGACAATGAGGTTGAATATATATGGGTGGAACATCCAAGGACACCCATTTTTCACACTTTTCCCAAAGTTCACAAAGACCCTGAAAAACCTAAGGGCAGGCCCATAGTGGCCGGTATAGGGTCCCTCAATGAGGGTTTAAGTGAATATATTGATAAATTAATACAACCGATTGTCATTCAGTTACCTTCATACCTCAGGGATAGTGGCGATGCCATCAATAAGATAAGTGATATTGAATGGGATACCAATTACTTATGGGTAACAATGGATGTCACAGCGCTATATTCCTCGATTAGGCACACTGATGGTGTGCAAGCGCTGCACTACTGGCTGAGACAGAGTCAGTTATACAGCCAGGAACAAAATCAGTTTATATTGGATTCAGTTGAGTACCTATTAAATCATAATTATTTTATGTTTAGTGGGACCTACTATCTACAGAAATGCGGGACAGCGATGGGGGCGCGGTTTGCACCCTCATACGCAAATCTGTTTATGGGCTGGCTAGAGAAGTTCCATATACATAGTACCCCATTATTCCCTAATGTGAAAAGGTATTATCGTTATATTGACGATTTGATACTGGTATGGGAAGGCAGTGAGTTACAGTTGGATCAGTTTGTTAAACAATGTAATACTAATGACAAGAATATTGTGTTCACATACACAAGTGACAGGAAGACTGTTGATTTCCTGGACATAAGATTTGTGCATGACCATCGGGTAGTGCACACTGATGTGTATAGGAAATCGATAAGCCGAAATGCACTTTTATTAAGACAAAGTAGCCATCCAGAACCCCTTTTACGTAGCCTACCGATAGGACAGTTTTTGAGATTGCGACGTAATTGCTCCACATGGGATGCATTTCAATCGAGAGCAATGGAGCTGTGGGACAGACTGATACAGAGGGGCTACACTACTGAAGAAATAAAAATGGCATATGAAAAGGCAGTCCTGAGTGATAGATCGGAATTACTTGCGAAACTAGGAGAAAAAAGAAGTGTAAGAAACAAGAGAATAATGATAAGGTGAAGAAATTGAAATTTATTACCCAATTTAGTTCTGAAGCGAGTGACATACAACGCATAATTAATAAACATTGGAAAATTTTGGGATCAGATCCGATACTGTCAAAACTTGATATGGGTAGACCACAGTTTGTTTACAGGCGGGGACCGAATTTAAGGGACAAATTGTCACCAAGCATGTTACCTGAAAGGAAAATAAATAAAAATTGGCTTACCGTTAAGGGTACATTTAAGTGTGGAGCAAATGTTTGTAAATGTTGTAGGTTTATTAAACCTTCGAAGGATATACGTAGTACTGTTACAAACAAAATTTACAATAATACCACGTATGTCAATTGCCGTACTGGAAATGTCATATACTTGGCCACGTGTCGTTGTGGAAAACAATACGTGGGGAAAACGACTAGAAGATTAAAAGACAGGGTACTAGAACACATAGCATGCATAAATAGGAACGATTTAACTTCAGCAATAGCTGCCCATGTAGTAAATGAACACAATGCTAACGAATACTTTGTCTCATTCCAGGCAATTGAAACTGTCAGTCTGGGGAAAAGAAAAGGAGATATTGATAAACTGTTGTCCAAAAAGGAAATCAAGTGGATACTTTTATTAGAAACAGTATCACCTGAAGGATTGAATAGAGAGTGTGATGTTAAGTCCTATATAGAATAAAAGGGATAGAAAGAGGATGTAATCAAAAACATTTATGTGAGTGTTAACAATTACAATCCCGTGCGATAGTGCTGTAGATTTCTGAACTCCATGGAGGATAAGGGTGAAATTACAATTCCCCTGTGTCCCTTCTTACATATAAAATATAATATATAATAAAATAATAAAAAACAATAAGATAAATAAATAAATAAAGTTGTTAAGTAACATTTGGAATTTATATATATCTCATGTGTGTCAGAAATGAATAATGTATGTGGTTATATATGCATGATACAGCTATATTAACTTAATTTAATTTAAGTAAATATTGAACTATTATATACTAAACTAATGCTGTTACGTGCATATATATACTTTTTAACACCTATTTAAAAGCTTGGTGATTTTAATGGTTACACTATATCTATATTGTATTTTTATATATATTCATGTGGATCAAGAGAGATCCCACATGTAGATATATAGCTTACATTGGGATTTAATGATATTAAACAAATTAATTAATTCATATGTGACGTGAACAAATGAAAGTATTGGTCTTATAGCGTATTGGTATTAAATAGGTTTATTCACAAATATCACTATTTAAATATATATTGTCACAGGAATATTTTTATATTTATATTTATATCCATATTTGTTTGTATATCTTATTTTCCATTTATTGGTGTTTTTATCCACTGTTTTTTATTCCCTATACCTTGTATGACAATCTACTGAGAGGAATTTATTTAGTATTATAATTCAGGATTTACTGGTGTCCAATGGGATGTTTTGATACATTGAAGGGAGTTATGTTAATTAATTTATACACACAGGTGTTTAACACTTAACACCCTATATAATGGGTTATCACAAGACACACTTTGAACTCTGATGAAGTGCCAATAGAGAGGGCACGAAACGCGTTAGTTCGCACCACTTACCCACTGCCTGTTATCACTTTTTGCAATCTGAATAAAGCCGCTTTTTCAAAGATGAAGTGTGGCGAGTCTTGATGTGGACGGGCCAGCGCTGAACAGCGATACACAGATTTTGTAACTATATTGAACACATTTTTTATTTTGCACAGCTTATCTATTTACCCAGTTTTATTTTTATACTGAACAATTCCTTTAACATGAGAAAATTATTATATTGTTGTTACCTTACCAGATGTCAAAAGTACATGCAGTGGTATAACTATGTATTAGCGGACCCTGCAAAGACAGAGGGGCTTGTTAAGGACCTGCATCCTCCCGAGTACTCTCCTGCCTGTACCCATGCTGTCCAATCCATGCGGGCATAGGTGGGAGGGCTCATGGTAATGTAACTTGAAGGGGATCCCCAATTTTGCCGGGGGAGGGCTTAAGTATGTCGTTACATTACTGGATGCATATTGGTTTTTAACACTGCAAGCATTTCTATGAACTTATTCATTCGCCAGCACATTATACAAAGTTAAAACCTATTAGGGCTGTACATAGCAACCGGATATATGTATATTCATATTCAGCTAATTGCTTATTGGGTGATTTTGGCAACTGCAATGGGACACTTAAGTACCTTCTGTATTCAGGTTCCAGACTTTCCCAATAATTTTACAAAGGCACAGATGTTTATACAAAGTGTTCATGCCCAGGGGTGTTAGCAACAAGGCTATAGCATTTATGAACACAAGTGCAATTGTCGATGAATATCATTTTTTACCCATAATACAGCATTTTACCCTGTAATTCAGATGTGGTCTGGACCACAATTGCACCAAAAAGGACACAATTGCATTTGTGGTTTGATGCAAGTTAGGTGCAAATTGAGTCATTCTTTTCAGAGTGGGGTTTGCGTCACTACCTGAGTCAGTCAGTCACTGTTTGCATCCGATTCACTGGGTGCAAATCTGGTACACCTATTGACACAAACCATTGAGAGAACCCTGGAGCTACCTCCAGTTCTTATGTGGCAGTCGCTATAGGGTCCTCCAGTTTCAATTGGTACAGTTGCATCAGAACAGGGAGGATAACACATTGGCGACCATGTGGAATTGCAGGATTGTGTATGGATGCAAGAACCTTAATAAAATGTGTGAATATACTTGCCTCCATTTTAGATCACCCACACTTGCGGGTATGTCTGTAAAATGACCCCTTGGGGCTTTTTTATCAACACTGGGAAAATGTGCCCATGGGCAGTTACCTATAGCAACCAATCAGTGATTGGCTTTTTGAAGCCACCTGCCAGTAGAACAATGAATGCAGCAATTTGATTGGTAGCCATGGGTTACTGCCCATGGGCAAATTTGCCCAGTGTTGATAAATGACCCCCCTTGTGTCTCCATACTGTTATAATGTGTGATAATGGTAGCAAGATTTGTTCTCTTAATGACTTTATTTTTAGTTATCTGTTAAATTCATTCATGTTGAACAAATTGCTTTATCTTTGTTTATAAGGATCTGGATTCCGTTCATGATGCTCTTTCCCAAGAAGACAGCTATTTCAGCCAACCATAGCAAAAACGTCACATTCCCTTGAACGATTTTTCTTTTCCACCACTTGATAAGAGCAGGTTTTCTTATTAAAAACAGCCGTACACTTTTCCTTATCATACTGCACTGGGGTCTTATATCTATAAAAGAAAAAAGTTTATTTGCTACTGTGTGTGATTTCTACTGTTTATTAAACAATCAGTGATACTGCAATGATAAAAGCAGTTGACAAAATACAGTTTTTCAGCCTATGAACGGAATCTATGAGTTGAACTTGTCCATTTGGTTTGTCTATTCTTTTGCCTGATCTAATGTTATTGCTCTAGAATGCTGCTAAATTACCCAGTGCTTCCATTTCATTATGTTGCCTTGTCAGGTAAAGATAAATTCAGGATATATATATACTAATGCACTGTAAATTAGAATTTTATGTTTATAGGGGAATAGCTATTCTCCTCTTCCAATCTGTATAATTGGGGATTATAGCTGTCTAGTACAACCCCTAATACATCAACTCCCCTTACTGGTCTCCTTCTAACTAAGTTTGGTGGAATGGGTAGCTGAAATGGGTCTAATTGGTATTTGACAATGGAAGAATTACAATAGTTGACAATTTTCTTGCAATTTGATTACATATAATATAGTGTCAAGAACTTATTTTGCCTTGTACAAAAGACACATCTGGAGGTACATTATCAGCATCCTAGCAACCAAGCATGAACTGAGATATTTAACCTGTGAATTGGACTAAATCCATCACAGCTAATGATTGATAGTGTGTTGGCAAAGAATAAGGAGTGATATAAGAATTTGTGGTCTAAAAATACTAAAAGAGCAGACATGAGTGTATGTTGGGATGGGGGGTGCTGTCTGGGGTAGTTATCTCTGCAAAAGATTATTGTTGAGAGACTTAGCCTTGGTGTAAGCAGCATTTTTTGTATTCTGCCCACTATTCTTGGTTAAAACTTAGAGGGAGCTATTTTTTTTGGAATCAGAGAGTGAGAAATCAATAAATCTACTTATAATTCTTTTGAACAAGGCGGAAAGAGAAGAAGGTTTATTTCCTGGTGCACATAAGGCAGATATTTGAAGCTATAGCTGTCTAGATGTTTTTATGGTGAATCAATGTCTGGTTTAATTTGTTTTATTGTAGTTTACTACAACCTTACCTGTATTGTAATAGCAGAAGCTCACTGAATCCAATGACCCAATACTGATATATATTTTATGTCTGCTTCTTTATTATTCTAATTTATGTACAATATTTTAAAAATGCAACTTACGATTGACAACATTCCATTGAGCCGTCCAAACCACAGCTACAGTCCATACAATCTTTGGTTCTAAATGTGCTCCCTAACCTGTGCAGCTTGCCTTTATATTTGCAACCTAAGAAGGAAATATTGCAAATTAGTTTCCTTGAGACATAAATGGCCTGAACCTCTTGATCTCCTTTAATAGCAATAAGCACAGGCATGGAAAGTTCTGCTGCAAGCAGTTCAATACATGTCAGTGCTCTTCTCTTATACAGGAGGTTGAATTGTTCTTATCCTAAATGTGTTGTACACCTGAATTCCCTACCATAAAGTACTGTACCTCTGCCGTATTATAGAAAAAAAAAAAAAAAACACATGACTAACAGGAAGTACATATTCCCCCCTCAAGGAAAAATATGAAAACATTGTTATTTGTCAGCTATACTGTAGTAAACATGCTATAACTATTCTTTGCAAATTAGTTTTTCTTCTTACTTTTTTTTTGTACTTTTTAAATTAGGAATGGTTTAATTTATTTTACTGAAAAGAACCAAACTATGCTATGTGCTATGCTGTGCAATTTCAGCAATTTGGTTGCTAGGGTCCAAATTACCTTAGCAACGATGCATTGATTTGTATTAGAGACTGGAATATGAATAGGAAAGAGTCTAAATAGAAAAATAAGTAGTAATAAGAATACATTTGTAGCCTTACAGAGCATTTGTTTTTTAGATGGGGCCAGTGACCCCCAAGCTGAAAGTCAGAAGAAGAAGGCCTCTAAATGAAGTGCAAAGTAGGGGGGTGAGGGAGGCACCTATATGCCTCCCCTTAATCTCCCTTCATAAACACAGCACTGACAAACACAATCATCTCTGTATCAGTGAAGGTCTCTGCTCTCTGAAATGCAGCACAGAGGACTGCAGCTATTTGCACAATGCGCCATGTAGTGCGCAGTCCACATAAATGTCCTATTATATCCATTTATTGCACTTTTCACACTACATGGTGCATTATAAAATCTTAATTTCACTGATTTATCATACAATGTAGCAAATCCTGCAGCCATTCAATACTAGACTTACCTTTTATCTTTCCCACCTCTGGAATGTAAATCGCGCAGGAAGCATTACATGATGTTACCAAAAGGCCAAACGCAATCACAGAAACCAAAACTAGATTCTGAAAATGTTTCTTGGGGAAAAAAAAAGAAACAATTAAGCACAGATTTGGTTGATCTGTAACTACAAGGGAAGAAGTGCAGTTAAATGAAAGTAGCAATACACAGTGTATGTAAAGAGATTTGTTTATGACGAAATTTTCACGTTCAGTACATGTTATTTATTAAAGGTTGCGTTTGTGAGGTTTTTTATACCTCGAATAAACGTACAACTCGAATGTTTGCTTATTTATGAAAAAACCCAGATGTAAAAAAACTAGATTGAACGCAATCCGGGAAAAAACTGAAATACCTTGAATTTATGGAGTTTACAGGTGCAAACCTCCGTGAAACACCTGAAAATCAGCTTCAGATCATAAAAAATCTTGAAAAATGTGCAGTTTTTTCACCCTGAAAAATTCGAGTTTTAAGTTTAGTGGAACTACCCTCGAAAAACTCAAATTTTTCCAAAAACCACAACTCGACCTTTAATAAATAATCCCCAAAATGTTCAAGATACAGCTACATTGAGGGGCACATTAACTTAGCTAGAGTGAAGGAATAGAATAAAAAATACTTAGAATTTCGAAATATTTTTTTGACCTTCGACGTCAACTTCGAATCGAACGATTCGAACTAAAAATCGCTCGACTATTCGACCATTCGATAGTCGAAGTACTGTCTCTTTCAAAAAAAACTTCGACCACCTACTTCGCCACCTAAAACCTACCGAGCATCAATGCTAGCCTATGGGAAGGTAACCATAGGCTTTCTAGCCAATTTCTGATTGAAGGAAAATCGTTCGATCGAACGAATAGCGCTAAATCCTTTGACTTTGATATTCGAAGTCGAAGGATTTTACTTCGACAGTCGAATATCGAGGGTTAATTAACCCTCGATATTTGAACCTAAGTAAATGTGCCCCTGAGTGTATTTCTGGGTAAGACCATAAATAAATAAATACATACACATTTTGTTATTTACATTTAGGACACATCAATCGACTTATGGAGATCGAAATGTTTTTATACATTTTATGGTTGAAAAGTCTGAATTGCTGATCTCTTCAATTTTTGGGAAGATGTCTCTGTTATAGAGATGCATACCTGAAAGTTTTTAGGAGTGATATCTATACTCCGCAAGAAAGACCACTTCCCTGCTACTTTTTGAAAAGGTTGGGGAAAATGTGAACATGGTTTTAAAAGAGTTTAAGAAATTATACTCGTATTGTTCATAGCTGGTTCATAGGATGGATTTATATATGTGATGTTTGTTAGATACTAAAAGATGTTTCTCCTGAACCATTTTATCCAGTAAGTTAACTTACTTAAAATGTTTATAGCTCTTGTAAAGAGAATAATTAATGTTTTCCTTAGATTTGAGAATTAGGTCAATATCCAAATTCATGAACCCCTTCTCAGCTAATCATTCCACTATGGGGCTTATTTATTAATCCACAACATTTTCGGATTGGTCTTTTTTTTTTTTATTTATATATTTTTATTTTCAAAGTGAAGGTTGACATCATTCGTGTGTGCTGACCGGGAACACCCCGGGGCACAGTTTTCATTGTCACAGATACTACTGATACATACATAAGGTAAACAAGAAAGCATATCCATCAAATTGTCAACCGAAAGGGAGCAAAAAATAAAAGGAAACAAGGAAACATGAATGCAAGTTATTCACATAAGAGAAAAAGAGCTGTTGGTTAGAATGGCATGGCTCAACATCACAACCCTGTAACAGAAAGGTCTAAGTTAACAAGCCTTGAGAAATTTGTCGGTACGAGAGCCAGAGGGACCAGGTTTTGTTAAAGGCCTTGGATTGGCCAGTTTCGATGCTTGTGCATTTCCCTCTTGTTGAGATTTTATGAAGTGCTCGATCTGTTGGTATCGTAACCATTCCCCCTGAGGAGCCTTGTATGTTTCCTGAAGTTGGGAAAACGACAATATTTTGTTAGACCGTGTGAGGGAGTAGATTGTCGACAGGTGAGACTGTTCCCAACAAGCGAAAGCTTTAGATGACTTTCCAGGGGGGAAGTCAGCATTGTTAAGAAAAGAGGTTGCCGGTTTATGCGGAGAGTGTAGGCCGTAGGTGTCTTTCGTGTGGGCCCACATTTTCATGGAATGAGCCACTATAGGGTTATTAGGGACTTTGTTAGTAGAGTTTGTAATCCATAGTATATTCCGTAAGTTAACGTCCTGCAGAGAGTGTTGTTCAATGTGAACCCACGATGGGGTATCGTATGACTGATGCCAGGAGACTATTTGAGACAATTGGGCAGCAAAAAAGTAACATTTCAAGTTCGGAATTCCAAGGCCCCCTTTGTACGGACTTCGGCAAGCTGTAGAGAAATTCAATCTGGCTCTCCTACCGTTCCATACAAACTTATTAAAAGACTTTTGTAACGTGTCAAGCAAACCTCTTGGATGGTAGGTTGGCAAAGTGCGGAAAACATACAACAGAAGTGGGAGAGCAGACATTTTCAAGGCCGTAAACCTCCCCAACAAGGACAGGTTAAGTTTACCCCAGGATGTTATCATGGCTAATACTTTATGACCAATTTTAGTGTAACTGTCTGAGGCCAGAGTAGAGAAGTGGGAAGATATCAGTGTCCCTAAATATTTAATGGTTTTTGGCCGCCATTGAAATTCAAAGTTTATTTCCAGGAGCTTCCTTTGATGATCAGGGAGGCAGATGTTCAGTGCCTCTGATTTAGAGGAGTTCACCACTAGGCCGGACAGCTGAGCATATGTGGAAAGTGTATCATATAGAAAGGGCAGGGAAGTCATGGGCTTGCGGATTGGTCTTTTTTATGACAAAAATCAGAAAAAGTGTGATTTTTTTATATAAGCATAGTAGATAAGTATTTACCAATACTACATGCGGATAGGGATTTCAAAGAAATCCTCCGTACAGGGTATAGAATGGTAGCAAGGAAAGCTCCCACAATTGGATCCATGTTAGCACCCAGTTTATACTCACGTGCACCAAAACCTAAAACATGGCTTCGGAGCACGGGCATGTTTAAATGTAACGCTACGAGATGTGTGACATGCTCAGTGGTCCATGTAGCGGATAATTTTGAGTGCAGTGTAACACATGAAAAATATAAAATAAATGAGTTTATAAACTGCAATACAAAGTCAGTCGTGTATCTTTTAACTTGTAGAGCCTGCTATAAACAATATGTAGGATGTACCATTAGGCCAATGAAAGAGAGAATACGGGAACACATTAACACCATAAAATCAGGTGGTGAAACTACAGTAGTATCTAGACATTTTAAAATGTGTAACAAGAGTAATGTGACAATGTTGAAAGTACAGGGAATAGAACATATAACTTTGGATGTGAGGGGTGGTGACCTGCGGGCTAAACTGCTGCGAGCGGAAGTGAAGTGGATACACAAATTAATTACTAGACAGCCGCAGGGACTAAATTCAGTATTTGACATTAGTTGCTATATATAATGAAGTTTGGGAAACGTTTCTAGGGTCGCTGAAACTTGATTAAACTAATAAAATACATATAAATTATACATATATATATATAAAAAAACAGAAGCTTTGTAATGTAAACGGTACCCATTGTGATTGGAAACAAAATAGAAACATAAAATAATAATTTAACAGCAGTATTGCTAAGTGATAAACTATATGGGAAAGTTGAATGAACTGCTTTTTGCAACTTTTTTACTGTTTTACTGTTTTATTGTAACACTGTTGACCATACCAATTTAGACAAAGAAACAAAGTATAAATAAATCTGAATTTATTTTAACATTGAATGAACTAGTAGAAACATCGTTTAGATATGGATTTATCAAGGATTAACTATTAACATATGAATGTAGTAAATGTTGTAACATTTCCATATTGAACATAGAAATATCCATGCAGAAAGATACATCAGCAATTTGAGCTCAGGAGTGAGCGTAGTAATGTTTTTAAAAATCTGTTAACTATTAAGACTTTTTGTGTGCAGGTGATACTAATCAGTGAATTAACTGGTGTGTTGCATCATAGGGGGTTGGTCATAAGTGTGGGTATAAATGGTAGACACGATGGTAGTTTGATTAGGTCTCCGATGAAGTATGTTTATACGAAACGCGTCAGACCAAATGCTGATGTAATTCTTTTTTAACAATGTCTAAATAAAAGTAATTTTTTAAGAAAACTGAAGCGACCTATTTGTGACCTTGGAAGTGCGCTCCCACACCTTTGGATTGTATGCAGTGGATTGTTTCCTTAGCGACGGACTCGGGGCGGCAGCACCCGGGTCACACTACCGAAAGGGTAAGCCAATCCTATTTATATATATAAATGAGGAAAACCAATGCTTTCTTGGACATGAGTGTATTCCCCCTTGTGGGATATTGATAAGAGCAGGGTTCGGGGCATATCGCACCCGAACCACTACATCTGAACGGTGAGCGAACCAAAGCATATGGAATACCTATATAAACTAAGAGGATAAAGCTTATATAAAAAACTTTTTTTACCCTCGGAACTGATGTTTGGTGGATAATTGTGTAAAATGATTTTTTTATTGTGCATCAAAACTGCGACAACTCTGAATATAAAAATACTCCAGCTAAAACCTGTCAAAAACATGTAGAAGTCAATGGCAGATGTCCCATTTACAACTGGAAGATCTTTTGTGGTTTTTGATGCTGTCAGTTATTGTGCAACAACTCAAAAAAGTTATAATTTTTTACTACTTTTCCCATTCATGCATTTTTAGTTTGGATTTTTTAAATAAATTTCATCGTTTTCGAGAAAATGATTGTAGACGTGGTTTCAAAAACTTCCAAAACCACGAAAATGAGAATGTTGTTAAAGGACCAGTAACGTCAATTTTTTTTTTTACAAAATTCGTTAGTATACATCGAAATATAAACACCAACACACTTTAAAATTTTAAATTGCAAAGCCTTTATTAAAAAATAACTTACTGAAACTCCACTTCCTGTCCTCTTCAGAAACAGCGACCATCCATCCTGCAGCAGTTGATTTCTTCTCCCTGGCTATCTCTCCTGGCCACCCTATGTCTGCCGCGCTCTGCTCTGCCAGCAAGATTGACAGCCAGCTTCTTCTTCTCCTCCAGTGACTTCTTGATGCAGCCGTACTGGTCCTGGTGGTGATCATCTATGGGGCAGTTGTGGTTGGCACGAAACCCGCGTGCGCTGGCCTTCTCCCTGCACACTCGGTGTGCTGCTGCTGCTGCTGCTGACTGAGCCCTGCTGCCCCTTGTCTCCGCTGAACCCTGTTTGATGGAGGTCCCTGTTGGTGGTCTGCGACGGAGAGCGCTTGTTGTTGCTCCCACTGCCGGCCTGTCACTCCTGATCGCTGCTCCCATTAATAGTAGCGCCATGGAGATCCTGTCCCGCAGTGCTGCTGCAGATTCCATTGCCGTACTTCTCCACCGATAACAGCTTCAGTTCAAGCGGCAGCGCCTGGGACAGCGCCACGCTGACAGGCTCTCATTAGGACAATACAGAACTCTTCATCGCTTTTATTTATTAACGTGCTCAGATTATATTTTTTCATTAGTTCTTGCTGACAGGGGGTCTGCAGCGTGTGGGGGGCGGCTGAGAGCACCATGGATCTGACAGGAGAGCCTGTCAGCGTGGCGCTGTCCCAGGCGCTGCTGCTTGAATGAAGCTGTTATCGGTGGAGAAGTACGGCAATGGAATCTGCAGCAGCACTACGGGACAGCCTCTCCATGGCGCTACTATTAATGGGAGCAGCGATCAGGAGTGACAGGCCGGCAGTTATCGGTGGAGAGCGCCATGGAGAGCCTGTCAGCGTGTCGCTGTCCCAGGCGCTGTCATCCCATGAATAAGACTTTAAAATGCTCAGGTTTGCATTTTGCATTTTGGACAGGCTGGCAGTTATCGGTGGAGAGCGCCATGGATCTGACAGGAGAGCCTGTCAGCGTGGCGCTGTCCCAGGCGCTGCCGCTTGAACTGAAGCTGTTATCGGTGGAGAAGTACGGCAATGGAATCTGCAGCAGCACTGCGGGACAGGATCTCCATGGCGCTACTATTAATGGGAGCAGCGATCAGGAGTGACAGGCCGGCAGTGGGAGCAACAACAAGCGCTCTCCGTCGCAGACCACCAACAGGGACCTCCATCAAACAGGGTTCAGCGGAGACAAGGGGCAGCAGGGCTCAGTCAGCAGCAGCAGCAGCACACCGAGTGTGCAGGGAGAAGGCCAGCGCACGCGGGTTTCGTGCCAACCACAACTGCCCCATAGATGATCACCACCAGGACCAGTACAGCTGCATCAAGAAGTCACTGGAGGAGAAGAAGAAGCTGGCTGTCAATCTTGCTGGCAGAGCAGAGCGCGGTGGCCAGGAGAGATAGCCAGGGAGAAGAAATCAACTGCTGCAGGATGGATGGTCGCCGTGTCACCGTTTCTGAAGAGGACAGGAAGTGGAGTTTCAGTAAGTTATTTTTTAATAAAGGCTTTGCAATTTAAAATTTTAAAGTGTGTTGGTGTTTATATTTCGATGTATACTAACGAATTTTGTAAAAAAAAAATTTGACGTTACTGGTCCTTTAAATAGGCCTCCATGTTTTTTGAAGTCTGGGATGTTAAGCCCCTTATCTATTCAGAACCTTTCAGCTTTAGAAGTAAAATTGTATTTATTTATTTTGACAAATTAATTCAGCGATATTTTGATCATGTTTTACTACATCAGTATGTTTTAGTAGAAGATATTCAGATACAAAATCGTCATTTTTAAAAAAGCTACTATTCCCTATAAATTTAGAGGGCAATAAATACCGTATTTATTAGCTGTACAGATTACATTGATAACAATTCGAATTATTTCTAATCCCCAATCATTTGGAGATAGAGGAGATATGTGTCAAGTAAAATGAGAGAAAGTCTATAAACCAAGGTTTTGGAGTAAATGTCATTGACTCCAATAATAAGTTTTACTCCAATTTCAGTTTACCCCAGATTTATGAATTCCAACCAGGTGCCACTTATTGTTGCCTTCAGAAAAACTTCTGTATTTTTTCTCCAACCAGTAATACCTGGTTGTATCTACAAGCAGCAGTTACAAGTTTCTAAATGTGACATTAGTTTATACTTAATCGAACAAAAAGTGATCCCTTATTGAATATAATTACCTTGCGGTAGAAGCTGAGGTCTGACCTAAGTCAGTGCCAGTAAATAATTTAAAAATTGAAGAAAAAGTACCCCACTAGCTTCAAAACTCGCTCAGCAGTCTCAAGTGATTTAAACCTTCCTAATTTAATTTAGTCACTAGTATGTGCAAGTTAGCTAATAACTTAAATATAGATACTAAAGTGCTTGTGCTATCAATTAAAATTGATTATAAATTAATTAAATATTGGTAATACTATTCATTCAGTTCTATATAAAAGTTACAAAAACGTTGATATATATATTCTTAATTGTAACCAGTTCTATTTCACAACAGTGTATCTATTTTTGGGGGTTAGTAATCTCCCCCTTCCCAATCACTTTGAATTAAGGTGCAAGTGCTTAACAGTTAATGGATAATAATAATTTGATCCAGATTTAACCAAAATTCATAATATTGAAGGTGCTCAAAAGTGCTTAAATAGATTAAGGTTAAAAAATTAATTAATTAGAGACCGCAATAAATAGGATAATTATTAAAAAACACACATTTGCTCAGGTTCAGAAATAAGTTAGAAATGGAAAAAGAAGGAGGTGGAGTTGTCCCAAATCTACTACCTAATTTGTTTCTATCCCTGGGACACCACAAAGTCAAAGAAGGCAGAGTACCCGGGACTGTGGTCTCAAATTTAACTCTAATCCTAAACTCAAGAAAACTAAATATGCCTAAAAACCACAAATCCACGGGCTCTTGTGAGCTTTAGTAACAGATAGATAAGCAGAGAGCTGAGCACTGGTTGAGGTTTGTAACCTCCCCACCCCCTCCACTACTTTGAAATCCAATCGACTGAGGTATAAAAGTTTTGGTTTTAAGGTTTAAAGTTAAAAGGACTCGGAACGCCGACGCGCGTTTCGCAATAATGGCTTTGTCAAGGCCTTGACAAAGCCATTATTGCGAAACGCGCGTCGGCGTTCCGAGTCCTTTTAACTTTAAACCTTAAAACCAAAACTTTTATACCTCAGTCGATTGGATTTCAAAGTAGTGGAGGGGGTGGGGAGGTTACAAACCTCAACCAGTGCTCAGCTCTCTGCTTATCTATCTGTTACTAAAGCTCACAAGAGCCCGTGGATTTGTGGTTTTTAGGCATATTTAGTTTTCTTGAGTTTAGGATTAGAGTTAAATTTGAGACCACAGTCCCGGGTACTCTGCCTTCTATGACTTTGTGGTGTCCCAGGGATAGAAACAAATTAGGTAGTAGATTTGGGACAACTCCACCTCCTTCTTTTTCCATTTCTAACTTATTTCTGAACCTGAGCAAATGTGTGTTTTTTAATAATTATCCTATTTATTGCGGTCTCTAATTAATTAATTTTTTAACCTTAATCTATTTAAGCACTTTTGAGCACCTTCAATATTATGAATTTTGGTTAAATCTGGATCAAATTATTATTATCCATTAACTGTTAAGCACTTGCACCTTAATTCAAAGTGATTGGGAAGGGGGAGATTACTAACCCCCAAAAATAGATACACTGTTGTGAAATAGAACTGGTTACAATTAAGAATATATATATCAACGTTTTTGTAACTTTTATATAGAACTGAATGAATAGTATTACCAATATTTAATTAATTTATAATCAATTTTAATTGATAGCACAAGCACTTTAGTATCTATATTTAAGTTATTAGCTAACTTGCACATACTAGTGACTAAATTAAATTAGGAAGGTTTAAATCACTTGAGACTGCTGAGCGAGTTTTGAAGCTAGTGGGGTACTTTTTCTTCAATTTTTAAATTAGTTTATACTTGCCAGCATGGTCCTTTCTCATGAAAACAATGTTATTCTGCATGGCACATCCTGCTCTCTTTGTAATGAAGCACAACAAGGCAATTTGTGGGCAGCTCCCCAGAATTTAAGTCACAAACTTGTCTTAAGTAGCCAACTCTTAGTTCTAGTTATTACCTGGGCCCACAAAACATAGGGTGGCATTTCTGCCTTCATGTTTTAACTGGAAGTTTGAATTATGTGGGTATGAATTCACAAAAGTGGTGTTAAATTGAAATTGGTTAAATTGGAATAAAATGTTTGTTTATACCTGTACCAGAAAATGACTGCTAAACTCACACTTGTCTGAATGCACAGTTATTTGTACCCTGCTCTATACCAAAATGTTTTTTAGAGGATACTTTTTCACCAATTTAACTCCACCATTCTTAATTTTAGGTGGTTCCAGTGTAGAATATAATTCCCTGCATTAGATGAACAGGTGATGAAACAAGCTACTGAAGTTGGGTGGGAACATTTGGCATTGGGCTCAGGTGGCAGAATGGTTAGTGAATGGGAGTTATCTGTGCTCCTAGCAGCGCTTGCAGTAGATATTAAGTGGGTTATTTAATAAAATCCGAATTTATCTCATTTTCAATTTAATCGGATTGTGGAAAATGTAGATAAAATGGAGCAAAAACCAAAATCATTTTTTTCCCAAATTGCTTGAATTGTTTCTAGATTTTGCCAGAAAAAAAATGAAATAGTCGGACTTTGGGCTAATACCAGCCTGAAAACTTCAAAATGAGATAGGTGCCTCTCCCATTGACTTATACAGGACTTCAACGGGTCCGAGATGGAGATTTTCAGATTCTGGCTTTATGCAGCATCGTGGTATAATAAATCTCGATTTTTTTTTTTCGAGATTATAGCATTCAGATTTTAATAAATAATCCCTATATGTGAGCAGTTAAAATGACTGTGGCATATAAAACCCAAACCCCACAAGCCCTTAGGTTGGCCATAAGAGGCCTGATAAAAACTATGGCCCTCATTTGGATCAAGCCAATAAGCCTGCCCAACCAATATCTGGACAAAAATTATCCAAATATACATTGGGCAGGTTTGATTTTCCCATCAGAGCTAGGGCAACATAGGAATATTTATGCTGTCCTCTCCCCTACAGCCTGCATTGGTGGGAATGATCATTGACCCATGGTCCAAATTATTGAACCAGCCAATATTGCCCACCTCAGGTTGGGCATAATGGGGAAAGATCCTCTCTTTTGGCAACTTTGCCAATCAAATGGGTCTTTAGGTGTATGGCCAGCTTACAGAGTACAACTATATTCCCCAAAAAGACACGTTAAATAAAAACCATGCTTATAGAGCAATATTTTTAATATAACATTAAAATTAACTTGAAAAAAATGTAGAGAAAACGAATGCATATAGTTTTTAGATTCCATTAAAACACAGGACAATACATGAACATTTTTGTGTGCAAGACTGGATACGATTTATATAAAAGGAAAAGAGAGTAAATATCTAATGCAAAATAAGCAATATCATTGCTCTTGAAAATATAACTTTATGAAAACTAGCCAATATTGAAACTAAAGGCATGCTGAGCTCTTAAAACTTGGAATAAAATGACATTAATTATGAATTACATATTATAATGTTATTACATGTTATAATGTTTATGTTTACAAAGTAACATGCCACTCACCATTATGCTTGAAGTTGTTGCAGACACTATAATGAGCTCTGTAGTCCCCCTTTTTATAGCAGATCAGGCAAGAATTGAGCAACCCAGTTTTTCTAGAAAAGGTAGATTTCACTAGAAAAGGCAAGGTAAAAAAAACAACATTCCTGTTACATTGACATTAGTGTATAGACATGCATGTCTAAACATAACAAGCCTAGGGGTAAATTTACAAAAGTGTAAAAAACTGAAATTCTAAAAATATTACTGAAGTTACATTGGATTTAAAAGAGCATCCGATTTATAAAAGCCGTAATCCAATTTGTGCATAAAAATTTGCCTAATAACAAAAAGCATAATTTTAAACAACTTTGCAATATACATTCATTACACATCTTTTATGGTTTTTTAGTCCACAGAAAAATTTTCAGGGTGGGGCAAGTAGCTAAAAGCATCACAAGCAAAATGTCTACAAATATATTTCATGGCAAAGACACAAATCTAGGAATGGAATTGTTAATACACTTGAAAGAGAGAACTATTGGTCAGCTAGAATTTCAAATAGCCTGATGGAAAAAAATATGGTGCAGAGGAAATAATATAAGAGTCATAACTCTGAGCCAATGTGGCCATCTTTATCCACTTTGTCCACTTTATCCAACATCAGACACCCGAAAACATACCAACACCCACAAAATGAATTCACTGCCACCATCTATCATTAACTGGCGATAGAACCCTAATGTGACTATTCCCCTGCCCTCTATAACAGGTAATACAGAAATGTATCAAACACTCTCTCCTATGGTAGTTAGTCAGGGTAAGATCCTACTAGTTCCATAGGCGGATTTTAATTAAGGCTTGGGGAGGCTAAGCCTCCCCAAACCTTTGTCCATTGTTGGGAAAAAATATTATCCCCAACCAAAGGTACGGGTTAAGAGAGCCCATACTCCGGTTGAGGGTAACAGTAGTTTTCTTTTAATCCCCCCCACCAGCGCTAGGCCACCAGCACCGGGATGGAGCTCCTGGTATGAGCGGGCCATGATGTTGGGGCACACGCATGTGCATAATGGGCGAACTTAGTCATTATGCACGAGACTCATTATGTGCAAGCTCTATGTACAACATGGTCACTTACACCAGGAGCTCCCTCCCGTTGCGGGTGTCCTATCGCTGGCAGGGGGCAATTTTTTTTAAAAAAAAAATAGCCCACACCTTTGGTTGGGGATAATATTTTGCCCAACAGGTGCCCTTTAAGTGCTCAAACAGAGGGAAAGCTGAGACTGAATGAAGATGAAAAAGTATATTTTGTATTATAAAAATATACTTCATATCACCTTGCAGTGCTACGAAGTGCATCTTTTTTTAAAAGGGTTTAAAAAATGTTGTTGTACTTTCAAAGTTAACACCATTTATGCGTGACAAAATTATAAAAGAATTGTTGTCTATTGTTGAGGATATATATATATATATATATATTTTTTAGCCTTCCCTAATGAAAAAAATCACCATCCGCAACAATCACAACAAGCACTTCAGCAGCCAAAGGGTTAATTTACATTTCAAACACACTTTTCTGCTAGCCCTACAAGTTATTTAACATATAATTAGGCAACTTTCCCTTTCCACACATACACAGAGTTAATACACATAGGCACAAGCATTCATATGGGCTATGAGTTTGTTAGAGCACAAGGACAAAATATATTAAAATTTATTTAATATTAATAGTAACAGTGCTGGGATACCCAAACAATAGTCTCTTTGCGAGCCTAAAGCTGGCCATAGACGTAATGATCCGATCGTACCAATCGTGGATTCGTACGATTTTCGGACCGTGTGTGGAGAGTCCCAACATTTTTGTTCGGCGGAGATCGGTCGTTAGAAAATTTGCCTGCGATAATATCTCTGTATTGTATTGCCGATCTTACGATTTTCAGTGGGAGACTGTCACCAGCTTTGATCGGACATAACTATCGTACGATTGCTGTCAGAGGTAGAACATCGGCTGATCTGTTCTTTTACTACTTTATTTGATCAGAATGGTAAGACTTTGATTTGAATGGTTAGTGGCAGGTCGGGAGATGGGAAAGTCCGATCGTACGTTGATTCATACGATGGGATCTTTGCGTCCATGGCCAGCTTTAGACCTTAACCTGTGTTAACTCTTATGATGACACTTACACACTTGCACTTACAGTCTCAGGCTAGTGAGAAACAACTGATCTGATGGAACCCACTCACTTTTGCCTCTTCATTGAAAGGCACAGTGTTGGCCTGGGTGCATATACACACACACACAGAGCAGATTTTGGCGTAAACTTGTCTATCAGGGTCGGAATGGGGGGCCCAGGGCCCACTGGGACTGCCGTCCAGGGCCCCCTCCGGCGCCTCCCCTCCGGCCCCCCTGCCTTCCCTCCTCACCACCTCCCCTATTGCAGCGCCGCCGGGTGCACACGCACTGACGTCAGAATTTTTTATTTTAAAATTGATTGGGATTGGGAAAGGAGGGTCTGGCCCGGCTGGGGGCCCATAAGGATCGGGTCCACCGGGTTTTTTGTCCCACCAGGCCAGTCCAACCCTGCTGTGTATATTTACCCAGGCTGAAATAGTGCCCTCTCATTGCAGAGACATAAGTAAGTGGGTTGAAGCCAATAAACATCACGTGTTGCACTAACATGGGATGGACACACATGTGAAAGGAAAATCCTGCATTATTCAGAGAAGACATTCATTTGATCCTTTACACCAGGGGTATGCAACCCACGGCTCCAGAGCCTCATGCGGCTCTTCATCCTGCTTGCTGCGGCTCAGTCTTGCGGCTTTGCCTATCAGGTCTCTACAGCCCTTGCGCCTGCTGGTGGCTGCTTGAGTGTGTGACCGGGGTAAGTTAACCGTTAGCTTACCGCGGTCGCACACTCAGGAAGCTGCCAGCAGCTGTGAGGGCTTATAGACATCCCAGGAGTGACAGGCAAGACCGAGCCGCAGCAAGATGATTCATCATGGTCCTTACTGAGGTCACAAACTCAAGACAATAGATGGAAGATCAGCATTGAACTTCAGAAACAGAATTTACATTAAACAGATGAGAACACTAGGATTTAATAGGGCTATATAGGGATGGGCGAATTTTTTTCCTTGTTTCACCGGAAAAATTACGCCGCACAGCAAAAATTTTTTGACGCCCATAGACTTTAATGGGGTCGGCGACATTTCGCCGGTGGCAAATTTTTGGAGAAACAAAACGGGTCAAATTTGCCCATACCTGGGGTTATTCAGTGTTTAATTTATTTCAAAGTAGGCCTACACATACACACTGCACTTCTGTTTGTTGTATTCTGTTGTTGTAACAGTTAAAATTGAAAAAAGGTAAAAACTTTTAAAAGTTTATAATCTGTTTTATGTTTTGTGGCTCCAGACTATTTTTCTTTAGTGGAAAAGGGTAGTAAAGGTTGCTGACCCCTGCTTTACACACTAGTGGTGCTGGGAGCTCCAGTAGTAGTGCAGGCACAGGGTGCCTGGTTAATTACATCTATAAACTCAATTAGTTGTTTCATAGTCAAATGGCACTTCATGCAAGCACATACAGTGCCAATCTGATACATAATGCCCCAGAATAGCGTTTCAGTGCCAATGTCATGTAAATTGTCTCCATGTGTTAATAGAACCAGCTCTGTGTATAATAGACCTAAATACCTCACAGTGTAAACATGGTCTCAATTTAATAAAGAATCCCCCAGAACACAGTGCAGATTCATTTTTATAACAAACCAGAAAACACACCAGAATAAATAAATAGGGATGTAGCAAACGTCGGAAAAAAAGTTCGAACATATTCGCGAACTTGCGTCAAAAATGCGAACGGTTCGCGAACGTCGCGAACCCCATAGACTTCAATGGGAAGGCGAATTTTAAAAGCTAAAAAAGACATTTCTGGCCAGAAAAATGATTTTAAAGTTGTTTAAAGGGTGCAACGACCTGGACAGTGGCATGCCAGAGGGGGATCAAGGGCAAAAATGTATCTGAAAAATACATTGTTGACACAGCGCTGCGTTTTGTGCTGTAAAGGGCAGAAATCACACTACATTTCTAAACCTGTGTAATATAAACTGCTTTAAAACGTCCGGCGTCTACATGCCAATCAAGTCGTGTAAAGGTTACAGCCTGTTCACACGCAAAGACGAAACGCGGCGCTTACTGCAACGCAAAAAAACGCAAAGAGCTTTAATGAATGATACCGTCAAGTGAGCAAATAATAGTTGTTAATTACTAGTTGAGCTTGTCACCTCCAGGATGTTCGTCCTGTTGGTGGCAATATTTCTGTAGTGGTGTGTTTAGCAGTCACCGTGCTTGTGCGCACGTGCACGGTCAGGCAGAGGTAATTCAATGTACAGTGAAGTGAACCAAAAAACACTGATTCTGCAGTGTGGGCCCAGTTTTGGTCTACTTTATTGATCACCTGCGGTGACCATAAAAGATGCGATTTTGCCACTGTTGCAGAACCCTGAAAAATTAGGCATGTGTACTTTCCTGAAAAATTATGTTTTTTTTGTCGCAGCCACTGAAGCACAGAGGCCAGAAAAAATATGCCATATAAATGCTGAAAATATGAATTTTTTTGGTCGCAGCCACTGAAACACAGAGGCCAGAAAAAATATGCCATATAAATGCTGAAAATATGAATTTTTTTTGGTCGCAGCCACTGAAGCACAGAGGGCAGAAAAAATATGCCATATAAATGCTGAAAATATAAAAAAATTTTGTCGCAGCCACTGAAGCACAGAGGCCAGAAAAAATATGCCATATAAATGCTGAAAATATGATTTTTTTTGTCGCAGCCACTGAAGCACAGAGGCCAGAAAAAATATGCCATATAAATGCTGAATAGTCATTTTTTTTGTCGCAGCCACTGAAGCACAGAGGCCAGAAAAAATATGCCATATAAATGCTGAAAGTCTTTTTTTTTGTCGCAGCCACTGAAGCACAGAGGCCAGAAAAAATATGCCATATAAATGCTGAAAATAGTCTTTTTTTTTGTCGCAGCCACTGAAGCACAGAGGCCAGAAAAAATATGCCATATAAATGCTAAAAATAGTCATTTTTTTTGTCGCAGCCACTGAAGCACAGAGGCCAGAAAAAATATGCCATATAAATGCTGAAAATATAAAAAAATTTTGTCGCAGCCACTGAAGCACAGAGGCCAGAAAAACTCAGGATTTAACTGGATTCAAATGAAACCAGTAGGGTTTGCACCCTAGTTTGTAACGGTGGCGGAGGGCGCTAAAGAACAGCTGTGTGTGGAGTCATGAGGCGTGCAGAGAAGGACAGCTGCATGGGGAGTCAGAACAAGTCTTCCGGCGTGCAGTAACCCTCCGAGATCCACGCCTCGTTCATTTTAATAAAGGTCAGGTAATCCACACTTTTGTGACCTAGGCGAGTTCTCTTCTCAGTTACAATCCCTCCTGCTGCACTGAAGGTTCTTTCTGAGAGGACACTTGAGGCGGGGCAAGACAAGAGGTTCATGGCAAATTGTGACAGCTCTGGCCACAGATCAAGCCTGCGCACCCAGTAGTCCAGGGGTTCATCGCTCCTCAGAGTGTCGATATCTGCAGTTAATGCCAGGTAGTCCGCTACCTGCCGGTCGAGGCGTTCTTTGAGGGTGGATCCCGAAGGGTTCTGGCGCTGCCTTGGACTGAAAAACATTTGCATGTCTGACGTTACAGAGTGGCCAAAGTGCTTTGTCCTTGCAGGTGCGCTCGTGGCCGGATTACTGGCACCTCTGCCCCTGGAATGTTGATGAGTTCCTGAAGTGACATCACCCTTAAAAGCATTGTACAACATGTTTTGCAGGCTGGTTTGTAAATGCAGCATCCTTTCGGACTTGTGGTACGTTGGTAACATTTCTGCCACTTTATGCTTGTACCGAGGGTCTAGTAGCGTTGCGACCCAGTACAGGTCCTTCTCCTTAAGCCTCTTGATACGGGGGTCCTTCAACAGGCATGACAGCATGAAAGACCCCATTCTCACAAGGTTGGATGCAGAGGTATCCATCTCCGCTTCCTCGTTATCAAGGACTACATCATCCACGGTCTCCTCCCCCCAGCCACGTACAAGACCAGGGGTCCCCAAAAGGTCACCACAAGCCCCCTGGGAAGCCTGCTCCTGTTGGTCCTCCTCCTCCACAAAGCCACCTTCCTCCTCTGACTCCACTTCTGACACCTCTCCCTGCGTTGCAGCAGGTGCCTGGGCTCGTTCTGGTGATTCCGACCAGAAATCGTGCGCTTCCTGCTCCAGTCCTCGTCACGCTGGTCTACAGCCTCATCTGTCACTCGTCGCACGGCACGCTCCAGGAAGAAAGCAAAGGGTATTAGGTCGCTGATGGTGCCTTCGGTGCGACTGACCATGTTTGTAACCTCTTCAAAAGGGCGCATGAGCCTGCAGGCATCGCGCATAAGCACCCAGTAACGTGGGAAAAAAATCCCCAGCTCTGCAGATCCAGTCCTACCACCCAGTTCAAACAGGTATTCATTGACGGCTCTTTGTTGTTGTAGCAGACGTTCCAACATGAGGAGCGTTGAATTCCAGCGAGTCTGGCTGTCGCAGATTAAACGCCTGACTGGCATGTTGTACCGCTGCTGAATGTCAGCAAGGCGTGCCATGGCTGTGTAGGAACGTCTGAAATGGGCCGACACCTTCCTGGACTGCCTGAGAACGTCCTGGAATCCTGGGTACTTCGAGACAAAACGTTGGACTATTAAATTCAGAACATGTGCCATGCAGGGCACATGTGTTAAATTGCCCAGTCTCAGTGCTGCCAACAGATTGCTTCCATTGTCACACACCACTTTTCCGATCTTCAGTTGGTGTGGGGTCAGCCACCGATCGGCCTGTGACTGCAGAGATGACAGGAGTACAGATCCGGTATGGTTTCTGCTTTCCAGGCACGACATCCCCAAGACAGCATGACAACGGCGTACCTGGCACGTCGAATAGCCTAGGGGGAGCTGGGGGTGCACAGGTGTGGAGGAGGAGGACCCAGCAGCAGAGGAGGAAGAAGACGAGTTAGAGAGCGAAGGAGGAGTAGAGGTGGTGGCAGAATCGCGTGCAATCCGTGGCGGTGACACCGACTCCACTGTTGTTGTTGAGCCACACATTCCCTGCTTCCCAGCCATTACCAAGTTCACCCAGTGGGCAGTGTAGGTGACATACCTGCCCTGACCATGCTTGGAGGACCATGCGTCAGTAGTCATATGGACCTTTGGCCCAACACTAAGTGACAGAGATGCGGTGACTTGGCTCTGCACATGGTGGTACAGGTGTGGTATTCCCTTTTTTGAAAAAAAATTGCGGCTGGGTACCTTCCACTGCGGTGTCCCAATTGCTACAAATTTGCGGAAGGCCTCAGAGTCCACCAGCTGGTATGGTAAAAGCTGGCGGGCTAAGAGTGCAGACAAGCCAGCTGTCAGACGCCGGGCAAGGGGGTGACTCGCAGACATTGGCTTCTTACGCTCAAACATGGCCCTCACAGAAACTTGGCTGGGGGCAGATGACTGGGAATGGGAACTGGTGGTCAAGGTGGAAGGCGGAGTGGAGGGTGGTTCAGACGGGTCAAGGACAGCAGAGGTAGAGCAGTAAGATGCTGGACCAGAAGGAGGGTGGCTTTTAGTTTGTCTGTTGCCTTTGAGTTGTTGCTCCCAAAGTGCTTTGTGCTTGCCGTTCATGTGCCTTCGCATAGAAGTTGTACCTATGTGGCTGTTGGGCTTCCCAAGACTCAGTTTCTGACTGCACTCATTGCAAATTACAACGCTTTTGTCAGAGGCACACACATTAAAAAAATCCCACGCTGCTGACCTTTTTGAAGCTGGCAATCTGGCGGTAACAGTAGAAGTTGGCGGCAATGGCGGGTGCGTTGGCCGGCTGACCACAGGTGCCGATACATGTTGTTGCCCTACTGTTCCCTGCGAGCTGTCCTCCCTGCTTCTTCTAAGTCTTATTCTCCTCCTGCCTCTCTGACTCTCCGTCTCTCCATCTGAACTATCCTCCTCTTGCTCTCTTCTACTGGGCACCCACAAAACATCAATCTACTCATCATCATTCTCCTCAGATGCATCAATTTCTTCTAACAGCTCACAGAAGGAAGCAGCAGCGGGGACCTCCTCATCACTCATTATGTCCATCTCTGTTGTGTTCTCTGCCAGAATTAAATCTGGTGTAACGTCCTCATCTCCTTCATCTTCTTCTGCCAATAATGGTTGCGCATCACTCAGTTCAAGAAACTCATGTGAAAATAACTCCTCTGACTCCAGTGAAGAAGGGGCGCCGGTGGTGGAGGAAGTGTTACGTGGGGTGCCCATAGCAGTGGAGGATGAGGATGTTGTGGTAAAGTTAGAAACGGTAGAGGATGGGGTGTGCTGTGTAAGCCAGTCAACTACCTCTTCAGCATTTTGGGAGTTCAGGGTCATTGCCTTTTTAAAACTGGGCAATTTCCTAGGGCCACAGGATAGCATAGCAGCACGGCCCCTAGTGCCTCTGCGTGGCGGCCTGCCTTTGCCTGGCATTATTTTTAAAACAACAACAACAACTCAGGTGGTGTTTCTGGAGACGGTATTATTAATGATATTTAGACAGAATGTGAAAAAGCTCACACAGCTAGATGACAGTTGTTTGAAAATGAAGAACACACTGGGCAAACAATGCCTACAAGGTCAACGTATACACTACTACAGCAGTGGATACGGAATATATTATTGCTGCTTGAAAAACGTCACTCGGGTGGTGTTTCTGGAGACGGTATTATTATTGATATTTAGACAGAATGTGAAAAAGCTCACACAGCTAGATGGCAGTTGTTTGAAAATGAAGAACACACTGGGCAAACAATGCCTACAAGGTCAACGTATACACTACTACAGCAGTGGATACGGAATATATTATTGCTGCTTGAAAAACGTCACTCAGGTGGTGTTTCTGGAGACGGTATTATTGATATTTAGACAGAATGTGAAAAAGCTCACACAGCTAGATGGCAGTTGTTTGAAAATGAAGAACACACTGGGCAAACAATGCCTACAAGGTCAACGTATACACTACTACAGCAGTGGATACGGAATATATTATTGCTGCTTGAAAAACGTCACTCAGGTGGTGTTTCTGGAGACGGTATTATTATTGATATTTAGACAGAATGTGAAAAAGCTCACACAGCTAGATGGCAGTTGTTTGAAGAACACACTGGGCAAATAATGCCTGCAAGTGCACTACTATTGGTGCACTACTATGAAGAACAGCAAACAGCACTGGACACGTTAAAGAACAGTAAGATAAGTAAAATAAAAAAAAAAAATACATGTATATTAAAAAAAAAAAATTACTCGGGTTGGTGCTGCTGAACTACTAGGAGCAGCACAGTAGCACACCAGTCCCACTCCCCAACACAGCTAGACTAATAGCACTGGGCTCTTATAGTAGCAAAGTAGAAAAACAAAAAAGAAAATAAAAGCAGTCCTTACAAGGACTATTGGGTTACAGGCAGCAGTCAGCAGATGAGATCAGAAGAGATCAGTGCCCACAGCAGCTACATACAGAGCACTGCAGTAGAAGGTAGATTACTAGCCAGCAAAGCTACCTAACCTAAAATGTCCCTCAAATCCCTGCAGAGTTCTGTCCCTCCAATACAGAGCAGTATCAAGTAGATTACTAGCCAGCAAACTTACTATCAACTGTCCCTCAAATCACTAACAGCTCTCTCCCTACACTAGCTCTTCCAAGCACACACAGGCAGAATGAAAAAACGCTGCAGGGCTTCAGTTTATATATGGAAGGGGAGTGGTCCAGGGGGTGTGGGGGTGGTCCAGGAGGGAGAGCTTCCTGATTGGCTGCCATGTATCTGCTGGTCTGGGGTGAGAGGTCAAAAAAAAGCGCCAGCTAAGGCGAACCCAAAATGGCGAACGTCGCGCGACGTTCGCGAACATTCGGCGAGCGCGAACAGTCGATGTTCGGATGAACAAGTTCGCCGGCGAACAGTCCGCGACATCCCTATTAATAAAGTGCCAATAACAATGGTGCCAGTTCCATTAATAATGCCCCTAGAAGACAAGGCTGGATAGATACACAGTGTCAGTTGTAAAGCTGATAACTCAGATCACATTGGAGAATAAATAGGGTGTGGATCCTGCCAGCAGTGTACATGGGCTTTACTCAATCAGGGACTCAGGTAAGTACACACACACACATATACATATAAAGGGCCGGATTTACATAGTGGGCGCCCCTAGGCCCACTGCCGTTCGTCGCCCCTGTCCCCTCCCCTTTATTCGTGCAAATTTTAATCATCTGGACCGGAGCAATGGGGACTGATGCGTGGGAAATTTAAAAAATTATTGTATCTCCAGCGCATCCCCAGTGTTTTTCAACCAATGTGGGTGTGGTTGAGCAGCATGCCGCCCCCTTAAAATCCTGCCACCCTAGGCCCGGGCCTAGGTGGCCTTTCCACAAATCCGGGCCTGTACATATACACACAAACACACACACACATACACACACACACACACACAATATACATATAGGCTTATAAGGACACTGCAACAAAAGCACATGTAACAGACACACTTCCACAAGTAGAGAAATTGTGACAATACTTAGCAAACACACACAATAATACACAATTCATTAGGCAGCAGCACAAAGATATCTGGGTCAGGTCCAAACACACAAATGCAGAATCAGATATACAAAGTAAAACACACACACATGTACATGACAGACACACACATACACAAGACATTAGAAGATTAGGACCAATCTGGAGCTTTCACTGACAATAAACTTTAGTGCTATTACCTTATCCCAAGCCTGCTGCTGCCTGCGCAAACTGCTTATCTTCCCCTCAGTCCCGGTACAGCTGCACAGGGATTGGCTAGGATGCAGAGCGAATCTTTCCAGTCTATCCAATCGTGTACAGCTGCACAGTGTGTAAGACGCGCCGGGAGATTGTCCCAGCTTTTTACCTCCCGGCGCGTCTCACTTCCGGGTTCCTCTTCCAAGTGACGCTGGTGTCTGACTGACATCATCAGTGTGCATCAAATTTGCATTTTTGGTGCCAAAAACAGCTTAAAAAGGCAAGTCCGCCATTTTGTTAATGCCCAAGCTGGTTCTAGTTTTACTGATCCTGCCGAAGCGTTGTTTGTGAAATTGAATTCCTGGTTTTTGACTTTTTGCCTGACTCTTGACTACGATTTCTGCCGCCTGCCTTTTGCCCCACTTCAACTACGTCTTCTCTTCAACCCTGCCGGTACCTTGCTTATGTTTTTTGCTACACACTTCCTTGTTGGATTCCGCAGCAAAGAGACCGAGGCCCCAAAAGGACATCGGTGAACACCGGAACCCACTGGGTTCACCTGTGCGTCTGTAAGGTACAGTCACCGAACAAGGTTCCTGATAACGTGGTTGCTACACAGTGATTGGCTAGACCACTGGGTCAATCCCTCTAGCCTACCCAATCGGTGTTCGGTTCTAACGGGACTTAGACACTGAGATCGTATTTACAGGTAGTAGCTTCCGTTCAGGTTAGAAACTCCAATGGGGGGCAAGTGCTCTCTCTTGCCCCTATTTGTGGACGCCCATGGTCATTTGTATTTGTATTGCTATTAAAAGCCAGTGTTTGTCTGTCCCTTTCTATTCTCTGTCCTAATGGCTCAGACTGTAAGACAAGGCAGATGATTAACAGACCTGTCTTTGCTGGGGAACTAAGACTTTTGTAACATTGTTTAAAAAGTAATAACCAGGAGTTAAGCAAATGCTGTTTTGAATAGTAATTGGTTTAATAAATAACTTTAAAAACACTGAAAGATTTTAGTGAATGTATATTGGAAAGTTGTTTAGAATTAGGTTTTTTTTTTATTAGACATTTTTTCCGGAGGGTGGACTTGCACTTTAAATTGTTATTTCCGAATGCCACTTATTGGACTTACAATTTGATGTCTGTGTAAGTCTCTTGGAGTTGTTAATGCAATTTTTCTGGAGTTAACTCCACATTCAGTGATATAGCGTTACACTGGGGAATACTTTCTGTTGTAAGAAAAACATTTTGGAGTTCAGATTATTGTTCAGGTATTGTTCTTTGTTGGTTTAATGCAAGAATGAACATAGTTTAACTGCAGATCCCACACAGGTGTCTTAGCTGTGTAAAGAAATTCAAGGACCTCCTGAAGCAATATAGAGACATATTAACGAAAGTGTACATGTCAATGAATCAACAGTTTGAAACCAAACGGGCCCAGCAAGTATGTTGTAGCCCCGGGGCAAAAGTTATGAAACAAAGGTGAAATCTCACAGCTGTACTGAGGAAATTTGAACAGTAAATACCACCCACCTCCTGCATTCCCCGCATTGTGATCTGGTCATTGAGCCCTAGGGTCCGATCAGATCACAGGTTTAAGTCCTGGTGGCATCCAAGTAGCTGAGGGCTCCTCGCGAGGCCAAAGGCGGTCACACTACAGGAAAGCACAAGCCGAGACCAGGGTGCTTGTCATTTGTTCTGGTGTTGGGTGACGACCGTGACAAAATAGTGGGACTCATTCCCCAAAAAATCAAAACAAACAAATAAAGAAAAACATTTATTACGACATGAAATGAGGGGCCTAACGTGTTTTGTGCCTGTTGGGGTACTTTCTCATAGCTTATGAGTTTGATTTTTGGATTTACCACCTATGAACTTGGAAGTCTCACTGTTAACTTTGAACCTTTTGCAAACAAATTATCTTTCAATAAAGGTTAATATCCTTTATTTTTAGCTGTCAATGGTTAGTCTCTTTTGTAACAATGACATTGTGTCTCTTCATTAAAGGAGAAGGAAAGCTACGGAGGCCTTTTATTGCCAATATATTAGCTGCAATAGTGCAAGCTAGAATGTATGGGGTGCCGTTTATCCCAAATACATTCTGTATACAAAACTATCCCTAATACACAGAATGAATGTCTCTCATGTTATATAAGTATTTGTGACCATACACAGATAAAAAAGTATACAAAAGACTTATTTCTATTAAAGAATGAAAACAAAACCTGGTTAGTGCACAAAAGGATGTCATTATATCACAAACTCCATTCTGTACAAAAAGGAACACCAAGAGCCCCAATAGTGTAATATGTTTTAACAAGGAGTAATGGTAGAGTAAACAAGTTAATACTCACAAACCAGGGTTACCGCTAGGCAACCACTGTATAGGCAGGTGGGGAAATTATCCTGACCCCACTCAGGAATAAGAAGTCGCTCTCTGTAAAAGAAGAAAGTGGGGATGATACCCCTCCACTCGGGGTGGACTCGATATGGTAGTAAAACAAAACAGAGGCGCCAAAAGGATAAAAATAGCTAAAAGCACTTAAAAACCCAATGGGTAATTCAGAGGAGGTAGTAATAAACTTACCTCCTCCAAGCAGACACCAACAAAAGTGGTAATTTTCAATAGTAGTTTATTCACAAAACTGTATTGCAACGCGTTTCGCAGGCATTTCCTGCTTCATCAGGCAATATGGAGCGGGAGCAAAAACCAACTAAAAAAACAAAAACCAACTAATAAAATACAGAGACAGGCAAATTTATAAAATATTATTATATACAGCTGTTCAGATTATGGGTAAGTGTGCATACTAAGTGATGCCCTTGGGCCAAGGATATGGGAGGGAGGGGAAACAAGGGGAGGAGAAATAGTTCACAGCATGGGAAAACAAGTGCTGATGGACATGGGGGATAGGCTACTAGTATATATTATCTAAATTGGGAACCAAGTATCTTGGTGGGAGACATAATAGGGGACATACAATAGTAACATAATAAAGAATGTAACCTAAGGTATATTTAAAACCAGGGGATGTAGCACAGATGACTAAACCAACAAAAGAAATCAATGAAATTAAGATAAAGTGAAAAAAACTTACCAGTGTCTTTATATAAACACGCCAGGCGCCTCTGTGCTGCTTGAGGACGCCTGAGCGTGTTATATAGTGTGACTAATTAATGGGAAGTATGTGGGGGAAGGGAAAACAAGGGAAAGAGGAAAAATTCACAGCATGGGGAAGCAAATGCTGATGGATATGGGGAATAGGCTGCTGGTATATATTAGTCTAAATGAGAAACAAAGTATCTGGGTAGGAAACATAAAATTAAACTATGTGGGAGACATAAATTAGTGAACTAAGGTATATTTAAAACAAGGGGATGCAGCACAAATGACTAAAACAAGGGGGAATCAATAACTTTTAAGAAGGAATAGCTATAATCTTACCAGTGTCTTTGTATAAACACACCAGGCGCCTCTGTGCTGCTTGAGGATGCCTGGGCGTGTTATATAGTGTGACTAATTGGAGGAAAGACAAACAGGAGATGGTGTAGCCATATTGGTAGTGGAAAATAGATCGTGGTATAAACGACCATTTTGGTTGGGGCTAATAAAGTGTCATAACCAATGAAAATGCAAAGGAATGCATATAAATATATGAATATATACATACACACATGAAAAATACACACATAAAAAGAACCTGATATATGAATTCTAAACAGCATTGAATGAAAAAACCTGATGTAAAAACTCTAAACAGCGTTGAATAAAAATAATGTTAAAATATAAATACCTAGACCGATTATAAAAATAATGCATAAAAAAATTATGCAAAACTATGCAGGCTATAATCGGTCATAAAGGCATCAAATAAATGCAATAAAACTAGATAAATAGGCTACTAAAAGAGAGGACTAATAAAACGGAACAATATGGCATATGGAATATTATAAGACGAATTAATAGACTTTTTCTAAAACTTCATTGAGACCCTCAGGTACCAGGGTCCTGAGGGTCTGGATCCAGTACATTTCTCGTTTTTTTAAAAAATCAAAGGCTGCAGAATCTGCAGAACTGATGGAGTCGATAAGTGTGATAGAAAAGGTGTCGGGGCTGCTGTTATGTGCTCTGTGATAATGACGTGACACGCTGTGCATAGGAAATTTATTAATAATGTTCCTTTTATGTTGGCCTATACGGCTCCGGGCAACTTGTGTTGTCCTGCCAACATATTGGAGACGGCATGGACATGTTATGTCCACCAAGGAACATCAGAACATTAGGACTATTTTGAACAATCGCTGGGAGATCCTACTTCAGGACCCCTTCCTTAAACCCTTGTTACCTACAAAACCTCTAATTACATACAGACGAGCACCCAGTTTGCGCAACATCTTAGCCCCTAGCAAATTACGTGAAAGGAATTATAACAATCCAGTAGGACCTATTCCCCTTATACCTGGATCATATTCCTGTAACCATTCCCGTTGTTTAGCTTGCCCTTTTGTTACCAATACATCCACTTTCTCATCCTTCACTACCAAGATTCAATATACCATCAATAGTCACATCTCCTGCCAATCCAAATATATCATTTATCTCATAACATGTCCATGCCGTCTCCAATATGTTGGCAGGACAACACAAGTTGCCCGGAGCCGTATAGGCCAACATAAAAGGAACATTATTAATAAATTTCCTATGCACAGCGTGTCACGTCATTATCACAGAGCACATAACAGCAGCCCCGACACCTTTTCTATCACACTTATCGACTCCATCAGTTCTGCAGATTCTGCAGCCTTTGATTTTTTAAAAAAACGAGAAATGTACTGGATCCAGACCCTCAGGACCCTGGTACCTGAGGGTCTCAATGAAGTTTTAGAAAAAGTCTATTAATTCGTCTTATAATATTCCATATGCCATATTGTTCCGTTTTATTAGTCCTCTCTTTTAGTAGCCTATTTATCTAGTTTTATTGCATTTATTTGATGCCTTTATGACCGATTATAGCCTGCATAGTTTTGCATAATTTTTTTATGCATTATTTTTATAATCGGTCTAGGTATTTATATTTTAACATTATTTTTATTCAACGCTGTTTAGAGTTTTTACATCAGGTTTTTTCATTCAATGCTGTTTAGAATTCATATATCAGGTTCTTTTTATGTGTGTATTTTTCATGTGTGTATGTATATATTCATATATTTATATGCATTCCTTTGCATTTTCATTGGTTATGACACTTTATTAGCCCCAACCAAAATGGTCGTTTATACCACGATCTATTTTCCACTACCAATATGGCTACACCATCTCCTGTTTGTCTTTCCTCCAATTAGTCACACTATATAACACGCCCAGGCATCCTCAAGCAGCACAGAGGTGCCTGGTGTGTTTATACAAAGACACTGGTAAGATTATAGCTATTCCTTCTTAAAAGTTATTGATTCCCCCTTGTTTTAGTCATTTGTGCTGCATCCCCTTGTTTTAAATATACCTTAGTTCACTAATTTATGTCTCCCACATAGTTTAATTTTATGTTTCCTACCCAGATACTTTGTTTCTCATTTAGACTAATATATACCAGCAGCCTATTCCCCATATCCATCAGCATTTGCTTCCCCATGCTGTGAATTTTTCCTCTTTCCCTTGTTTTCCCTTCCCCCACATACTTCCCATTAATTAGTCACACTATATAACACGCTCAGGCGTCCTCAAGCAGCACAGAGGCGCCTGGCGTGTTTATATAAAGACACTGGTAAGTTTTTTTTCACTTTATCTTAATTTCATTGATTTCTTTTGTTGGTTTAGTCATCTGTGCTACATCCCCTGGTTTTAAATATACCTTAGGTTACATTCTTTATTATGTTACTATTGTATGTCCCCTATTATGTCTCCCACCAAGATACTTGGTTCCCAATTTAGATAATATATACTAGTAGCCTATCCCCCATGTCCATCAGCACTTGTTTTCCCATGCTGTGAACTATTTCTCCTCCCCTTGTTTCCCCTCCCTCCCATATCCTTGGCCCAAGGGCATCACTTAGTATGCACACTTACCCATAATCTGAACAGCTGTATATAATAATATTTTATAAATTTGCCTGTCTCTGTATTTTATTAGTTGGTTTTTGTTTTTTTAGTTGGTTTTTGCTCCTGCTCCATATTGCCTGATGAAGCAGGAAATGCCTGCGAAACGCGTTGCAATACAGTTTTGTGAATAAACTACTATTGAAAATTACCACTTTTGTTGGTGTCTGCTTGGAGGAGGTAAGTTTATTACTACCTCCTCTGAATTACCCATTGGGTTTTTAAGTGCTTTTAGCTATTTTTATCCTTTTGGCGCCTCTGTTTTGTTTTACTTCCATTCTGTACAGTTTAACAAGCAATCTGTCTCACAAATGTATAACCTCCATGTAACGGACATACTTATGTGCAGAGTTACTTACAGAATGAATAATGTAAAAACAAAGTTGGACATAATATATAATAGTGTAACTAACTAGTGCTTGTCAAGCTAGATTTGACTGACAAAATAGATATCTGTGACAGAAAGCAAGATTTTATAGTACAGTATTCATTCTTTCCACAAAATGACAGTTTTGTTTCACAAAACAGATAAAATAACCATTCTGTGAAGCAACACTGTCAGTCACATTCCTGAACCAATAAGAACAAAGCTTATTGCCATATACAAACAAGATGAGAAGTGGCCAGCTCTGCTCCACATGGCTAAGGCAAAGTATCTGGCCTGCTATAGAGGGCGCCCTCTAATGTCCCCTGTGCTGCATTGCAATAAACATGAACAAAGCTTTCCTAAAAGAGCTGCTGTTAAACACTACAGGTTCATAAATGGAAGTTCTTACAAATGGCTGAGAAATATAATGCTGCACTTATAATGATTGTAGAAAAAGAAAAGTATGCAAAACATAAATATGATCATTTTAGGTGATATGGCTATTCTTATTGTAGTAACCTGCTTGTGTGGCCATTTTGGTTAAGGGCATTCCTGCTGTTTTGCCATTATCTTATGACTCACTCCTGTTCCTCTTCCTGTCTAAGCTGAGAGCAATAATGGGACAGGCCACACCCACCCGCAATCTTCTATTAAATGTACCAGAAGTTACTGTGCTTGTCTGGCTGCTTTGCCTGACTCTCAGAGACAGTTATAAGTTTTGTATATGATAGTTAGACTCCAATGTCTCCTCCTAGCTGTAATCTTGCACCAATTAGCTTGTAGTAGTCTCTTAATAATGTGCTTACCTATAGTTCAACTACTACATAATAGCTTTATCCAGAGACTTGGGACTGATCATGTGCATCACACATTATGTATAGTATGATGTGTAGGTTATATGAGCAGCCACTCCTGAGTACTGTGTGTAAACAAAAGACTTCAGGACTTCAACTTCACCTCCTTTCGTGAATTCGGGTCTTTTCACCGCTTCGGGACTTCATTTATTTTAGCACACTTGGTCCCTTTTGTACACTTATTTACACTTATTTACACTTATTTACATGTATTTGCACACTCAGATAACTTTTATTAGTGCACAAATATGTATACACAAACAGGTGGTTTTTTTTTACGAATTCATTGTACTGTTATCTTTTGTTTTTTTGCCTAAAAACGTGTTATTTTGGCAGCGTGACTATTGTATAATCGATTTAGGCCACTAATTAAGCTGTCAGAACAATTATTTTGTTATTTCATTGATTTACGCTATTTTTGTGGTTTTATTGCAATTTTATCCCTGCATTATTGTTCCTTATGTATCTTAAGTATAGTTTTGCTGTTTGGTGCTTTGGTATAGAAAGATAGATTTTACTTAGTTTGATCCGCCAAAATATGTGCTTTCCAAAAATATATGGGTTTTTGAGGGTCTTACGGCACATAACGTACAGTTAGGGTTCTCTTTTCTGCAGCTTAGTTGGCTAGCGTGAAAATTCATAGGCACGTTTTTCATTTGGGGTCCATACACAACACATACTTTGGTAAATCTATGCATATTGGGCATCAAACTATTTATTAGACCTCTGACGTCCATATTTAGAGAGATTTTTCTTTGTACGTAAAACAGTGTGTGTGATAAATGCGGCAAACTGCAACATTTTTAGGCGATTTTCAGAAATGTTGTAAAAACCTATATGTTTAGAAAAGCTTTGCAGTTTGGTAGTTTCGTGTAGAAAGACGTCGTTATCTTTGTTGGAATCAGCAGAATGTGTACTTTCCAAAAATATATGGTTTTGGGGGGTCATTGCTGTTAGGAGGGTCTTGAGGCACATAATATGAAGTCAAGGGTCTATGTTCACAGAAGGCGAATTGGCAGCGGAGAAAACTCATATTCACTATTTTTATTTGGGGTCCGCACATGCCAGCTGCCTTGGTATATCTATGCATATTGGGCATCAAACTGTTCAGTAGACCCTTGGCATCAATATTTATGGTGTTTTACAATTGTATGTAAGAAATTGGGTGAGATAAATGCGGCCAATTGCAATATTTTTAGGCGATTTTCAGAAATGTAAAAACAGTTGCTTTTATCGCCAAATTTAGGAAAGGCTTGCGACTTGGTACTTTGGAGTACAAAGACATGCATACCCAATTTGGATTCGCAGGAATGTGTACTTTCCAAAAATATATGGTTTTATGGGGTGAACACACTTTTTTCTACCTTTACCCCCCCCCCCAAAACAATGTAAATGTGTTGATTTTGCAGTACCTGAAATGACAGACCATTTGGGGGTCTTTGTTTTGGGGTCCTATATGCCACGTGCTTGGGTACACCTATACATATTGGGCATCAAACTGTTCAGAGGACCCCAGGCTTTCATATTTGGGGTGATTTCTCTTGATACCTAAAAGTATGTGGGAACTACGATGCTAGAGGGTGGAAATTTTGAGGTGATTTTTGGAAATGTCACCAAAATTGCCAAATTTAGGAATGGTTTGTGGCTTGGTACTTTGGAGTACAAAGACATCCATACCTGATTTGGATTCACAGGAATGTGTACTTTCCGAAAATATATGGTTTTATGGGGTGAACTTACTTTTTTCTACCTTTGCCCCCCCCCCCCCAAACGATGTAAATGTGTTGATTTTGCAGTACCTGAAATGACAGACCATATGGGGGTAATCGTTTTGGGGCCCCTATATGCCATGTGCTTGGGTACACCTATACATATTGGGCATCAAATTGTTCAGAGGACCCCAGGCTTTCATATTAAGGGTGATTTATCTTGATACTCAATAGTATGTGGGACAAACGATGCGGCATGGTGGACATTTTGAGGTGATTTTTGAAAATGTCCCTAAAATTGTCAAACTTAGGAACGTTTTGCAGCTTGGTGCTTTGGAGCAGAAAGACATGCATACCCAATTTGGATTCGGGGGAATGTGTACTTTCCAAAAATATATGGTTTTCTGGGGTGAACTTACTTTTTTCTACCTTTGCCCCCCCAAAAACTATGTAAATGTGTTGATTTTGCAGTACCTGAAATGACAGACCATATGGGGGTCTTCCTTTTGGGGCCCCTATATGCCACGTGCTTGGGTACACCTATACATATTGTGTATCAAACTGTTCACAGGACCCTAGGCTTTCATATTTGGGGTGATTTCTCTTGATACCTAAAAGTATGTGGGAAATACGATGCTGCAGGGTGGAAAGTTTGAGGTGATTTTTGAAAATATCACCAAAATTGCCGAATTTAGGAACATTTTGCAGCTTGGTGCTTTGGAGTAGAAAGACATGCATACCCAATTTGGATTTGTGGGAATGTGTACTTTCCGAAAATATATGGTTTTCTGGAGTGAACGCACTTTTTTCTACCTTTGCCGCCCCCAAAACTATGTAAATGTGTTGATTTTGCAGCACCTGAAATGACAGACCATATGGGGGGTCTTCCTTTTGGGGCCCCTATATGCCACATGCTTGGGTACACCTATACATATTGGGCATCAAACTGTTCAGAGGACCCTAGGCTTTCATATTTGGGGTGATTTCTCTTGATACCTAAAAGTATGTGGGAAATATGATGCTGCATGGTGGACGTTTTGAGGTGATTTTTGAAAATGTCCCTAAAATTGCCAAACTTAGGAAAGTTTTGCAGCTTGGTGCTTTGGAGTAGAAAGACATGCATACCCATATTGGATTCGGGAGAATGTGTACTTTCCGAAAATATATGGTTTTTTTAGTATCTGGAATTACAGAACTGATAGCTAAAACATTATAACTGTAGGAAACAATTGCAACTTGGTAGTTTGGAGTACAAAGATATATTTACCCATTTTTGATTCACCAGAATCTGTTCTTTCTAATAATGGGTCGTTTTCTTGGGTAAACCTACTGTTAGTGGAATGTTTGGCCTTGAAATCAGAAGTATGCTGTTTTGGGAGCGGTGCTTTGGAAATTTGGTAGTGTACTGCTTAGAGATTTTGATCTATACAAGTGAGAAATCTCCATAAAACAATATATATTTGGTATTGCCGCGTTCAGGAGACATAGACCTTTCCAAATCGGCTGTGTTCTCGTACATAAAATAAATGATGTTTCTGATATATGTGATTGTTCTTTGTGAAACATGATTTTTTTTTTCATTTTATTAGACACTTAGAAGCCTTTATTTTACAGAAGTAGAATTACACCAAAATTCTTGCATATTTTTAAAGTTCAGGTTGTCCTGAAAAAAACAATATATTGTTTTACTGGGTAAACTAAAAGACCGCCCCAGGAAAGGCCCTTAGGGTAAGGCCACACTAGGCGATAGCGCCGCGATTTGACTCGCGGCGACTTTTCGCCGCGACTTTTAATCCGCAATCGCTGGGGAAACTTTTGCGCTGGCGTCTATGGGGAATCGCGACAAATCGCCAGCGTAAAAACACACGCGGCGATCTTTTTTCTATTGTCGCTCGAAATCGCCTAGCGAGGCGATTTCGAGCGACAATAGAAAAAAGATCGCCGCGTGTGTTTTTAACGCCGCGATTCCCCATAGACGCCAGCGCAAAAGTTTCCCCAGCGATTGCGGATTAAAAGTCGCCGCGAGTCAAATCGCGGCGCTATCGCCTAGTGTGGCCTTACCCTTAAAGTGAAAGAGTACAAAATGTCTAAAAACTGCTTGGCAGTAGATGTTCGCATCTAGGACAAAACAGCTGGCAGGGAAAGGGTTAAGCTGAAGGCAGGAAGTCTGATACAGAAACCCATGTGTACACAATAGAAGGAAAGAAATGCTGTGTTTCTTTTGACAGGGGACTCAGAGCAGCACTACGTTGAGTATTTACTGGTATATTTAGATGGACCTTTCTGAGAAGGCTTACTTCATTTTAACCTTTCCTTCTCCTTTAAGAGGAAATAGACAAATTACCACCTGCAAAGAGTTTTTCTCATTGCTTATCTGACTTCCTACAATAACCCTCAATACCTGTAACTTCTGTAGTTGTCCTTGTTCTTAATTTGACTCGAGTTTACATCTGCCTTGTCATACTCATCATTGTCATCTTTTTTCTTTGAGAAATTACTACTTCTCACCTCATCAACCTACTTTTTTTTAAATAAATATAACCGTCTTGACATTGTCTGCTCTAGGTAATATGTTTTCTTAACATGGTTATCCTGTTTTTCTTCCACTCTGTAATGTCTCGCTGTAATACATCTCTATCACTTAAAAAAAAAATGTTGTGCACTTACACCTGCATTTTTAATGGCCTATGCATTTGAAAGGGGGCTAATTTGGATGCTAAAGTGCAGTAGCCCAGTTGCTATTGAAGACTGTACTGGAGTAATTTTGCACTTTATTGTATCCAGGTCCCAATCCATACCTATAAATTGACAAATTAACTAAGCACATAAGAATAAAAAGAACAAGGTTGTAGCTTTTACAAACACAAGTGCAATTTTGCAGTCTACTTTTTTTTACCCATAATACAGTATTTCCCCCCCCCCCATAATTCCATTGCGACTCTGGGTCTGGGTTGTGTCCGTAACAATTGCATCAGATTGGACTCAATTGCACAAATTGAGTGTAAGTTGCACATGTGGTTTGCATAGGCACAAGTCTGGTGCACTTATTGATGCAAGCTGTTGTGGGAACCCTGAATTTGTCACCAGGTAAAGGGTGGCAGTCACACTAGGGTTCTCCAGTATCAGTTGGATCAGCTGCACACCATTCTTCAGAAGAGGCAAGATGGCACATTGGAGACCTTGTGGAAGTGCTGGGGTATATTTGGATGCAAGAACCGTAATGAATTGCATGAATATATACTCTCAGTGCATTTATTTTAGATGAAAAGATACAATTTACAAGGCGCACACCCATTATTAATTGTGGGGTGCACATCCCATGGAGACCACCCAAATATAGCCTCCTTTAACATAGATCAAATATAAAGTAAAAGGATTGCACACCCAATTATAAAAAGTCAAACATTTATTTCATCAAAAAAAACCCACACACTTAACTTTGGCCCTATAATGCGTTTCAACCACATAAGTGGTCTTCATCAAGGGCAAAGTCCATAAATTACAGAAAAGAGTAAAAAAGGCAGGCCTGATGAAATAAATGTTTGCCTTTTTATAATTGGGTGTGTAATCCTTATACTTTATATTTCATTTATTTTGGATCTTTTTCCACTTGCAGGTGCATTCATAATGACTCATTGTATAGTGTGTGTAATAATGTTAGCAAGATTATTTTTTTTAATAACTTTATTTTTACTTATTTGTTGAATTAATCTTATTTATTCTTAAACACTTTATATAATTCAAGCTGATTTATCTTTGCATCTAAGGATATGAATTCCATTCACGAAGCTGTAGCCAAAGGAGACTGTTATCTCAGCCCACCATAGCCAAAACCTCACATTCCTTTGATCGATTTCTCTTTTCCACAACGCGATAATGGCAGGCTTTCCGATTAAAAACAGCTATACATTTTTCCTTATCATACTCCACTGGGGTAGCATACCTATAAAAAATGTAAAAAGGCATGTTTGTTACATTGTATGGTTTAGTACAGGTTTCCCACAAGCATATCTGTATGATCACGGACTGTAAGTCTGGCCATAGCCCCTACCCTCTGGCACTTTCTCTGTCCTGCCGCATTCTGCCATTAAAAAAAGAGATGACAAACCAGATTTTGGTGCAGCTTCACACTGTTTTTTACCCCACTGCTAAAACATTGCCATTAACCTCAAAGTGCCATATTTTCTTGGAAACCGAGCTCCTTATCAGTTGCATGGCCCTTGAATCCCCAAATGCACAACCATATTGCAAATAGACACCACTGTTTCTGTGCATACAGTGCCACAAAACTGTAACATTAAACCTGGACAGTGAGTCTGCAAATATATTCTTAACACCTGGTATGTGGGTGGCTAAAGAGATTGTGTTGTTTTCTAAACAGATACATACAAGTTGCCTAAGTGATTTACTATGTTGGCAGATGCTATGGTCGGCTGAGACCCCACCCCTCCCTCTTGCAGTCAGCAACATCTAGCCCCAAGAACAATAGGTCTCATGGGCCTCCATTTAAAGAATCGCAGCCTTCTTAAAACTCAAATTTCTCTCATCTTTTTATTAACCAACCTTGACCAAACTCCCATCCAAGATTTTATCTCATTTAGCACTAAAATAACTCGAAAAAGTTGGGTCGGGAAAAGACAATAAAATTGAGTGAAAACGCAAGGTTATCGGGTTATCTCCCAAAAAAAAACAAATTTGTCAGATTATTAGACGAAACCCAGCGCAGATCATGACATTTTCAATTTTTAAAAGGGACATCTGCCATTGACTTCTACATGACCTTGGCAGGTTTGAGATTTTAGCAGCTTAGGGGGTATAATACATCTCAATTTTTTTTATTTTTTTATTTATTATTTTAGTAAATAACCTCCCAAATGTTTGAATCTGAAAATCTCCCCTAAAAAGTAAAATCACAGTTTCAATTATCCTTAACGTCTAGCTGTTTTAGGTCTGATTTAAGGAGGTTTTGTGTCTTTACAACCTTCCCAGTTTTCACCGTAACAGCAGAAACCCACTGGCACAGAATCTGAACAGCCTATATATTTCGCCCCTTAATCATTAATCTTGTCGTTTCTGTAGAATTTTATTAAAATGTAACTTACGCTTGGCAACATGCCATTTTGCCATCCATATGACAGGTACAGTCCATACAATCATTTGTTCTAAATTTGCTTCCCAACCTATGCAGCTTGTCTTTATAAAGGCAACCTAAGAAGAAAATATAATTTTATACACTGATTGAACTTGATCTCTGTGAATAGCAAGACATGAAGTGTTTAAAGAAGTAGAAGAATTCAATCCCCCTATTAATAAAACCAGAAAAGCAGGAAGATGGTGCCCGTGAGCTCCACTGCGCTGACTCTGCATTGAGAGGTAATTAAAGGATGAGGGGCACTTACAGGTGTTATCACTTGTGTGAAGTAGGGAGGGGGGACTATGTAGGGTAGGGGGTTTAATTAGTAGGAGGGTTCAATTTTCCTTTAAGCTTATATTATTCCCTATGTAGGATACAATGAAACCTCGATTTAAGTATCCTGATGTTAAGTTTTCCCTCATTTTACATTTTTTATTTGTGGTCCCAGCAATTTATAATGCATTTCAATGGGTGCATTTGCCTGATTTTAAGTCATTTTATATCAAAATGTGGTCCTGGTGTACCCCAAAACTTTTTTTTTCCCCTCTACGAATGTTATTATTTGTGAAATAAAAAGGTTTAAAATACTAACCAGATGTATATTTTGCCATGGTTGTGCCTGTAAATGGTAAATTCCAATTAGTCTGCCCCTTATACAGTCCTGCACCAATCACTGATTGCTTTAGGTTGTGTATGTGACTGACAGAGAGGCCTTGCACATGCCCCCCATAGTGTAACATTAAAGGGGAACTCCACAAAAACACACAGTAACTTAAGATTTTTGAAAAGTAAACAATTTCAAGCAACTTTGCAATATACATGAATTAAAAAATATGCAGACTTTTCATGGTTTTTAATAGTTTGCAACAGTTCCCTAAGCCTAGTCCCCTGCTGATCTGTCCGACTACTTTGCTGAGCTGGCTGACTACTGTTACTTTGTATCAACAGCCATCTGTCCCTCAGCCTGCATCCTCCAAACCCCACAATTCCCTGCACATGTGATTTCAATAAGGAAAGGAACATCACAGTGTAGTGCATTGTGGGTTATGTAGTTCCTGCATGCTGTCTGTAAGCTGTGGAGAAGTTGTTACAATTTGTAACATCAATGTTTAGTCCCCCCTTCCCTGCCAGGATTTCAAATAATGCAGAAAGAGAAGAATTGTTAAACAGTTGGATTTCAGCATAGAAAATGGCACTTTTTGAAGAAACAGGTAACTGTGATGGGTATATTAGGGGTTTCTGTGTTATGTGGGTCTCTATCAAATGTTCGGTTGGAACCCGGAGTTCCCCTTTAACACTGCAATGCATAAAGCTTGTTATTAACACAGTAAATATTGTATCTCAAAGTAAAATGGACTCCTGTGCTTATATCCTTTCAGTACTTGAAGAAAAAGTTACTTTAACACATTTCTCTGATTTTACTGTACATTTTCCCTGATTTTACATAATTTTTTCTTGGTCCCCTGAAAAACGTAAAATAGGGGTTCTACTGTATATCAGCTTTTATCAAAAAATGGTAAAATGTAATCAGCTTATGTGTAAGTTTCTTCCTTAATATATTGAATAGACAGTCTAGTAGAATTATGTAATATTCTCTCAGACCCAAAATTTGCAACAACTGGAGGGTTATATATTGGGAATATCTAGTAAACATGCACAGCTTATTGGGAACACAGAACATTCCTTATATGCAGAAGAGAAGACATATGAATGGGAACAGAGGTTTAACTGTTCTGCCTTACTTAGCTAAGCTTACTTGTCTTTTTTATTATCATAAAAAAAACACAGCTCTGGCTTGGGCAGGTTTACATTTGTCCTTTACCTGCTGCGATCTTTCCCTGCCCCCCAGAAATAAGATTAGTACCAGGGATCTTATTAAAGGCAGCCATAACACTTCAGTGCTAAATGTGAAAAGCTGTGATTTATCATACAACGTAAGCCACAGTAAATACTGCAGCCGTGCAATACTGACTTACCTTCGGTCTGTCCCATTTTTGGAAGCTCAGTGAAGCAAAAAGCATTACATGCTGTGACCAAAAGGCCAAAGGCAATCACAGAAGCCAAAACAATGTTCTGAAAATGTTTTTGGAAAAAGTACAGATTCACTTTAGTGGCGTTAAGACAAATTTGGTGTTACATTAGTGTTAAATGTTTATGTCAGAAAATATTTAAGCTTGTTAAAATTTTATTTTTTTTATTAAAAAGTTTGAGTAAAATAACTTCACCGATATTACTTTCTCTTTTTGGATTTGACATCAAAATGTTGTTAATAAAAAAAATACACCAAGTTGCGTGGCGCACCACGTGAAATGCGTAAAGGAATTATTTTGGACGCAATCAGCCCCATTTGGTACCCAATGGTCCAGTTGTGTTTGCCAAAAACCTGCCTGCCCTCTGCTCCAGGCCTCATAGCTTTTTAAGCCTGCACAATGTCTGTATTTGGAAACATCAATCCTTCCATACTGCTCCTCCTTTAGTGTTAGTCCACACGAGGAGATTTTGTCGCCTGGCGACTAATCGCCTCGTCTTCTGAGCGACAATCTCCACGAACTGCCTCAGCATGTTTTGCCATAGGCTAAAATGAAAAGTCGCTTGCGCTAAAGCACACGCGGCGATGCGTTTTCAATAGTTGCCCAAAGTTTCCTCCGTGAGGCATTGAAAACGCATCGCCGCGTGTGCTTTAGTGCAGGCGACTTTTCATTGTAGCCTATGGTAAAACACACTGAGGCAGTTCGGTGAGATTGTCGCTCAGAAGACGAGGCGATTAGTCGACAGGCGACAAAATCTCCCCGAATCTCCTCGTGTGGACTAACCCTTAGAGCCATCAGGATTATTGCATGTGTGTGCCAAAATTTCTCAAGCGCCCCTCATTTCCAATACCTCTAGACCTTGATAGATGTTTTTCCACCAACGTGGCATTCTGAAAAGGCTTTTTTTTGCCAGAAATGAATGTTTTTTTTAAAGGCAAAGATTCTGTATGACCTCTCTGCAGAAGCTTCTGGATAACCTGTTGTGAGGCTGCTGAGCCACTGCAGTGTAATTGCTGTGCAGCCGGCAAGTGGGGGTAAAACGGAGAAGGCAAATTTCCACATATAGGATAACTTTCCTGCACCCCCGAGTGCATGTAACCTTAATGTTTTTAACAGGACATTTGAATCACGTGGGGGTGAAAATACAAAAGTGGCATTAAGCTGACATTGGTGTTAAATTGGAGTAAAATTTTCCTTATAGCAGAAAATTACTGAACAACAGACTCAGACTTGTCTGAATGCCAAACTCGCATCGTCAAACAAGCGGATCTTTAGGGGGTCTATTTATGAAACCTTAATTTATTCTGGTCGAGTTTTTTAGTGGGGGGGGGGGAGAGACCTGGCAAAGTCATGTAAAAATCAATGGCAGATGTCCCTTTTACAATTTCAAGATGTTTTTTTATCTTCATGATCTTCCAGGGTTTCAGGCATGTTTTCATTTGATAATCCCAAAAAGTTGAGTTTTCTGGGCTTCAAATGGAAAAAGTTGTGCGATTCAAGCGTCAAAATCGGAAAAGTCATATAATTTGACGCACAATTTTGTCAAGACTTTCCCACACAAACTTTTTCAATCAGAGTTTTTGATAAATTAGGTAAATTTGTCTACTTTGTTTTAACTAAAAAATGGAAAAACGAGTCTTAGTAAATACCCCCTCGGTGTATGGCCAGTTTAAAGATTGCCACGACAGCCCCCAAAAGTACACAAATAAAAAAGCCATGATATATATTCTTAGGGCAATATTTTCCATATAACATTTTAATGAACTCAGGAGAAATCTAGAGAAAATTAAGGCATATACATTTTAGATGCTACTCCGTTAATACACAGGACAATATATAAACATTTTTGTGTGCAAGATTAAATTATATTGATATAAAGCAGGTGAGAGAAGATATAGCAATAATAAGCAACACCATTGCTCTTGAGAACTTATAATTTTATGAAAACTAGCTATTATGGAAATTAAATGCATGCCAAGCTCTTTAAACTTGGAATAAAAAGGATATCAAATCTAAAATGTTAATAGCTGCAAAATAACATGCCACTCACCATTATGTTTCCAGTTATCACAGAACAGTAAGTCCTGCTTCCCCCTCCTTTAGCAGATCAGATTGGAATTGAGCAATACAGTTTTCCGAGAAAAGTGTGTTTTGCAACAGTCCAGGTAAAAAACATTCCTGTTCTTAAAGGGACAGTAGTGTTACAAAAGTAAAACTAATTATATGCATGTCTAAATATAACAAACCTAGGAGGGAATTCACAAAAGTAAAGTAAACTGAAATTGGTATAAGAAATATAATATTATATGTTGTTAGTTAAGTTAAATTGGAGTTTAAAAAGCACCAAAAGTACAAAAGCCTAAATCCATTGTATGCATAACGTGGTTTTGTACATTTTGTCCAATTGTCACTCCAGAACACCACTTTAACGAGTTTGGAGTACCTAATTTCTTCAGACAAAGCTGAACTACAGTTGTCCTTGATCTCATCCAAGATATAATTCCTCCTATATTAGTGGGGAAACTCAGTGGTGTAACTACCGGGGGCAGGGGGTGCGATTGGGCCAGGTCCCACACCCCCTCAGGGCCCCCAGCAGCTTGCGCGCCACTGATTCCGGACAGAAAATAGAGTACGAAGGAGACCCGCCCCCTCTAGTTACGTTACTGGGGAAACTGTCCTATTGGTTTTATTTAATGTTTAAAGGAACAGTAAGAACAAAAGTTTAATGTGTTTAAAATACTTGTACTTTTGCCCTGCACTGGTAAAATTGGTGGGTTTGCTTCAGAAACACAACTATAATTTATGTAAAGAAGCCGATATGTAGCCATGGGGTTAGCCATTCAAGCACAGGATAAACAATAGATAACATATGTTCTGATGAATCCCATTGTATACTGCAGAGCTTATCTGTTATTTACTGTGTAATCCTGTGTCTTTTCTCCTTTTTCAGCTTTGAATGGCTGCCCTTATGGCTACACAGCAATAAAATATAGTAGAGTTTCTGAAGCAAACAAACCCCCATTTGTGGGTGGCAGGCGGGTCCGGGTCAAGCTCTTTGTTCTACTCTCCCTGCCGCCACCTTATATTGCCGTCTTCCACTTTCATAGCCATGCGCCTGCTCGCCCCGCCCCTTTTGTGGCATCATCAGTGGGGGGGGCGCTGGTCTATTAAGGGAACCCAGAAGTCATGCTCGGGCAGGCACGGGTGGAGGGATGGTGGGTTAGGGTCGGGTTTTCCTGAGTTTTGTTTTAAATTTTCTCCCCAGTTCATGCAGCTCATCTTTATAAAGGCAAACTAAGCAGAAAACATAAATTAGCTTCTCTGAAAAACATATTGACTGAACCTAATTTCTGTGAATAGCAATAGGCAGAGATACACAGGGACAATGCTTCAGATTCAGCCCCCCCATGTAAAAAATAGTAGGGGTGCAAAGATGAGCAGCATCAATAAAGGGCAAAATACACTCATCAGTAAGTTTCTGATTTCATTTATGCATGTGTATATTGAGCAATTTGTAACATTCACTTATTCTGAGAATGTGTGTGCCCCAACATGGCCTCTTGTACAGGGAGCTCACTCCCGGAGTGGGTGGCCTAGCGATGGCGGGGGACAAATTAAAAAAAAAAAAAAATTAGCCTGCACCTTTGATGGGGGAAAATATTTTAGGGTAACAGGTGCCCTTTAAGTCATTTCCCCACAAGCCTCCTTCCACACCAAAAGTATCATATCCATGTTGTGTGATGTTAGTAGCTAACTGGGCAATCTATGCTATTGCCTTTAGGCCAAATGAGTGGATCAATGCAGTTTGACAAGTGTGTGGCATATCTGTATGCAGACTGATCAGTTGGATATCACTAAAACTAACCAGCCTAACATGGTTTTATTATGCTTTATTGCAATTTAAGGATTGCCAGTACTGGAGTATTAGTCAGTTTTAAAAGGACAGTGACACTTTCTACATATAGTAGGGAAATACCACTGTGCCTTTACTAAACTACCTGTTACAAATCTTTGTCTTTGTGCCTCTCAGGGCACTGGCTGCAATTATTAGCCCACTGGTCACCTGGGCCTTCATGGTTGTAGGTCCTGCCAACAAGTAAAAGAAGGATGGATTTATTATTAATCATACCTAGAACAACCATCCAAGCAGTACAGAAAGGATTGTTTGGGGTACTGGACTGCCACAAAAGGGGATGTGTGTTCCAGTCAGGGTATTGTTTCAGTGGGTCAGGAGAATGGCCGTGTAGGTGTAGCAGATCTGCAAATTCTTACAGGGACCCCAGCCACGCATTACTTTACTTACTGATGGAGACCTAGCTATCCCATTAGGTGTTGCAATATCCCACAATAACCAATTTAGTTGCACTCAGGATACCACTAGATGTCCCCAGTGAGGTTAGTGGCTCAATATACTTTGTAAAGCCAAGGACAGGAACAACTGTGAACATTGGCGGAGGGTGATTTTTGTGCTTGGGGAGGCTACTTAACCCATTCCTTGTTTTGATTTTACCTCTCTGCTTATGTCCTGTAAACATGGGGGTATGTCACAATCAGTGTGTTGTACTGTGTTAAGTCTATGATAGCTAACTAATAATGAGCAAAATCTTTCATCGAAAAAAATGACGCCCATAGACTCCAATGAGTGATGAAAAAATTGTTGGCTTCTATGCTAATTAAGTGTTAGCGCTGGAGATTTGAACAATGTATAAACAGTCACAGATTATTTAAATGTGCAATATGCGAAGTATATCCTATTCATTTGGATGCAGCAGTTGTATACCGCTATAGACACCAATATATTGCAGCCTCTTTATACTGCTTAATTCTAGTAATTATATTATAGCTTGTACCTGTTAACCCCAATAACTTTGTTTGGCCCACTCCCCAGTGAGCAAGAGATCTTTTTACAGCCCCAAAACTTGGTTCTAGTGGTTTTGAAAATCTGTCCATTTCTACACAGCCTGCTTGCTCTGTCAATCAGGGTCTGGTTTTCTCCAATTAGAGCAGATAAATTCCAGCATAGGGGATGGCAATCGTGTCAGGGGTACGACACTAGTGCTAATATTTACGAAGTGCTAGAAAATGGCAGTCAAACAAAGCAGTAGGTAGATTAGGGTTGCCACCTCACCCCTTTAAAACTGAACACATATGGAATACACAGCCTGCATGGCTAATTAGCAACTCATATAGATGCATGCTACAGACTGAACAGATTTATGTGCAGCCATGCATCTAATTGAATTGCTAATTAGCCATGCAGGCTGTGAATTCCATATGTGTTCAGTTTTAAAGGGGTGAGATGGCAACCCTACGGTAGATGTTTAGAAGCGCTCACCACAAATGGTGCAATGAGGTTGTTACCACAAAATTCAACAAATACAAGAGATCTTCTGCACTCAACCCATTATCAATATATTAAGGACATTGACACATTTTGTGCCTTAAGCTACTAAAAATGCCTTACCATTTAAACAAAACAGGGATTGTTTGTCCATATATTGCAATATATTTAAGCTGGCCAACTACGTCAAAGTCATTCCATATCTGGCCTGTCCTATGCAATTTTCATCTGATTCATTAAGAATTCTATTGCTTCATTATACATTTTACACAGGGACTAAGTTTTACCTGCAACTTACTTGCTGCATTCAAAGGAAAACTCCCAAAATTGTTTGCACTTTTATTGGCCAACAGTAGGGTCACCTGACTATAGCTGGAAAGGGTGGGAGCTACAACATGGAGCTGGTCACTGCTTCTGTATAAACTATAACAAACAAAGAAAAGTTGTGCTCTCCACTAATTTTTAAAAACATTAAGCGACGGTGCAATGAGCTTAAGGCACAAAATGTTTCAATGTCCTTAATATATTGATAATGGGTTGAGTGCAGAGGACCTCTTGTATTTGTCGATGTTAAGAAGTGGTCAGGATTACCATGGTTTAATAGGGTGGCATTGATTGAATATTCCAAAATATAAATAAATTCCTATTAATTCTTCCAAAGTCCCATTTTGTTGCCTACTGTTCACTCCTGCCATGCATCTTTCAGGGGTACTCCTGGCCTTGCTCATACTGACTTAATACACCACCCTTGGACATGCATATTTTTTCGACAAATCCCTTTACTGCAGCATCAAGCAGTCTCTATGGGGGGGGTGTGGATGGGAAGTGAATCAATGAGGCTACATAACACAGCATCGCAGAGACAGAGAGGAATTACTTGTTTGAACAAACTTTCTCGATCTCCTAACAGGATGCTATACCAGGTAGTGCACCACAGAACTAAAAACTGTTGGCTCTATGTGGTTCTCGTTCACATAGACCCCAAAAGTCTTCTATGTTTTAGCTTGTTGTCATACTGACCAAGATTTCATATATAAATGTTGCAGTTCTGTCAACTAGACTCCCATATTGGTGTGTGGTGGGGCCGTTTACTTTGGTTGGCTCTTTGAACCCCCATGACAATATATTTCCCAACAGATCGGGAACCCAGCCTATTATTTGAAGTACAGTCCCACATGTTCTGTTGCATAGACTGTACAAGTAAGATGGAGTCTCAACCATGTCAGTTCTAGGTCCACAGGGCCAGGGTATTCTCTGTTCATGGTGTTCCAAGCATGGTGGGCACAGCAATGTGTGGGCAATGTAACAGAATGGATAAAATGGTGCAGGTAGCACAAATCCCAGAGAGTGAAATTGAGAAGACAGCAGGGGGAGTCTGCAGCACTTTTCTCTTATTATGCTGCCATACTGGGATGATCTGCGGCATTTATGGATGAGCTCAATACTGGAACTGACCTTAATAACATTCAGTTTCCCAAGTCCCTGTGCAGTTTGGGACCAAAGCCACCCATATCACCTGAGTCTACCTCAGTCTCTCTGTGCCAACAACGCACACTTCCTCTCTCTGGAAGATGTCACTTCCAGGTTGTCTTTCCCCACCCTCAGGGTGTGGCCTTTCATCGGGATTGGCCAGTTGGGAAGGGATGACAGTTCCTGACAGGCAATTTTACAAACTAAGTTGTCAGAGTGGTTTTGTTTTAGCTTAGGGAGAAGGTGATGTGACTGTCATATATAAAATGGATCCTGGTAAAACTGGGTGTTCCATAGGCAGCTGCACCCGGTTTCCTCTAGGGTGAGTGGTGCTTGAACCCACACTCAAACTAAGGTCAATGTAGCTGGGCTGCCAGCTTCTCTCCCAAAGGCTCCATGAACCCTTTCTTGGGCTCCTGCAGCCAGTACCTCCCTCTGCCAGCTTCTCTCCCCAAGGCTCCTGGAACCCTGCTGGGCTCCAGTGGCCAGTTCCTTCCTTTGAGACCATCAGGAAAGTGGCATCCCCTGGCAGGAACCGAGAGGCCTGGCTACTGGCTTCTCTCCCCAAGGCTCTTGGAATCCTGCCCTGGGATCCCGTGGCATGTTCTTCCCTATAAGGACATCCAGAGAGTGACATCCCCTGGCAGGAATTGAGAGCCAGAGTTAGCGAAGCAGAACTCAGGGGCTCCATCTATTTCTCTTTGGTAATCTTCGTGTCTTCTTCCTCCCTTTGGCAATTTCTGTCTCTTTCGGCGCTTGTGCAGTTGTCGAGAACCGGAAGATTGTTCCAACTGTGCATGTGACATTACACTGCTCACTTCACGAAGATCACAGAAGAGTAGAAGATGGCACCCATGAGCTCTGCTGTGCTGACTCTGCATGTGCGGTCACTATTTCAAGAGGGGACAGAATTCAGGGGTAAGACTGTGCAGAGAGGAGGCAGGGAGGGGGGCCAGTGGGGACTTAACATTGCAGGGGGTTTAGTTCTCCATTAATAGAGAACCCTGCTGCACATGGCTTAAAACCATAGTTCAGTTACAGTAGATTTAGGGTAATGTACAAGACTTAGTGGCTACTTTGTACTGCCAGGTAAGGCAGGTAAGGTAAGGCGGTGCACAGAATCAATCTGCTGTCTGAAGGACAATATAAACCTTCCAAAGTAGTGTTTCTCCACTCAATTCCATAGCACTGGGACTGGGTACACAGGAATCTGACAGTATCTGTCTTATGAAATACTGTTGAAACTGTTACACAGTAAATTAATGGACACTTTTGTTGCAAGCTATGTTGAAATTGTTTGATGGTGTAACTATGTTTCTCTTCATATACAGTCAGCAGCGCTGTTATAAGTCGGTTTTTGCTGTAGACAGAGTGCCATATTTTATGCATGTCACATTCGTTGCCCTATTTACACTGACAATTGAGTCATATAAATAAAAATGTGAACTTTAGCACCTGGGGGCTTTCCTAACTTAAATCGTTGGCCCCAAGTACTGATTGTCCAAGGTAATACTCAGAACGCAGTGTCGAGCCAGGTCCACTGTAAATGAGTGACTCTGAGACCTCACTGACGAACCAGCCCATTGAAATAATGAACTTTGGGCCCAGAAGTAGGTGAGCAGCAATGGTTTCTACCTAATATGCATACCTGCTGCCTGTGCCGCACTAACAGCTTATAACTATGGCAGTTATCAAATGTGATTCTTGAGTTGTGATGGTGCTCTATCTCTCAACTAAGATTACCTTATTGAATGCTAAAACCCCTTTGCACATACACTTGAATAAGCTGATATGGTAGCTATAGTTCAGCAAGACCAAGCAGGGCCGTTCATGCCATGAGGCAAGGTGAGCACCTTGCCTCAGACGGCAGGGAACAGCCAGTTACACGGGGCCGCAAAAAGCCACCTCCTGTAACTTTAAGAGCCAAATTTCTGGTTTTTAAACCGGAAATTCTGCTCTGCTAGTGCAGAAAGTGCAGTACACACTCATTACACTAGCGATGCCACACCTTTTGACCGGATCCGGCGCTAAACTTTTAAGCGCGGAGCGGGGGAGGGGGCGGCATCGGGGTTGCTGCCTCAGGCGGCAGCAGCCCACGGATCGCCCCCTGAGACCAAGTACAATATTGTACAGAAACACAGCTGTGATGCCCTCTCAATGTTATTCTATTTTATTTGGTTCTCTCGCCTAGATCTATTTGTGTTATGTTTCACTCTTGACTATTTTGTTTTTATTTCTTTCCGCACACTTATACTGACCTGTGGAGGTGGGTATGTTCATACACTATGACATCACTGCTATTCTCCACCATGCATCTTGGGGGTTGTGGAATTTGTTTTTTCACTTTGAAAACGGCATGGGGTATATTTATCAAAGAGTGAAGTTAAAGATCACCACAGTCCGCTAGAGTGAAATACCGCCTCTCTCCATTCATTTCTATGGGATTTTTAAAGGTGTATTTATCAAAGGGTGAAAGTATAAGTTCACCCTTTGATAAATACGCCTTTAAAAAATCCATAGCAATGAATGGAGAGAGGCGGTATTTCACTCTAGCGGACTGTGGTGATCTCTAACTTTTTGATAAATATACCCCATGCCGTTTTCAAAGTGAAAAAGCAGCCAAGACATCAGTTTCTGCTACAATAAATCTCACTTGATGTTGTACACATAAGTCATGTGATGAGATCAAATGTTTAAAAAAAATGTTTAAAAAATATGTATTGATGTATACTTTATTTGTGTAATATAAACTGTATTATCTTTGTATATATGGATCTGAATTAATTTCATGCAAAAAAAACAGAGATATAAATGTTGTAAGCACGAACGCTCGAGCCCAAGGAGACGGCCACTTTACCCAACCATGGAATGCTCACATTCCTTTGAATGATCTTTCTTTTCCACAACACGGTAAATGCAGGTTTTCTCATTAAATACAGCCTCACACTTTTCCTTATCATATCTCACTGGTCTACCAGATCTATAAAGAAAAAAAAAGGTTTATTCATTGGTTAATACTGTTTGTACAATAATTGGGGATATTGCAATGATAAAAAAACTCCCTAAAATCAACAAGGCTTTCTGCATAAAGTATTCTGCTTATAAATAAATATTGGAGATTAAGTTGCCTTTGCCCCTTTGCTAACTCTGACCTTTGATTTGAGTTTCACCATATTCTTGTTTGCCCAAGGAAGCTTTAATCCAGTGGGGCGAGCCAGTATGTTAGGAACTCCCACTGATTTCATTTACTACGTTTTATCCTCCAGGTTTAAAAAAATGCATGGAGATCTTTCATTAGCAGCACTGGCCAGGGTCGAACTGGGGGTCCCGGGGCCCACCAGGCTTCTGTCTCAGGGGCCACCCTCTGGCCCCCAGTGCAAAGTTCGCTCTGTGCCCCCTGCCACAACCTGCCTCCAGCCCTCTCCCTGTCTCCTTTGTGTGTGCGTGCCCGCATGTGTACCTTTTTTCTTCGTGAGTCTGGGGCAGGAGAGGGAGGTCTGGCAGGGAGTGGGTCTGAGTCGGGACCCACCAGGTTTTCTCCCGATATCTGATTGGCCCAGTCCACCTTTGGCAGTGGCCCATCATCTTAATGTTCATCTAGTTCATCCAATTCTTAATGTTCATCATCTAGTTGCCCATATCTTATACTGGCAGGCCTATTTACTAAAACTCGAATTTATCAAATTGTTTTATTAAAACAAACTTGAAGCTAACTCCATCCACAAATTTAACTTATTTATTAAATAATTAGCTTGAAAATTTTGCATTGGGAAAAACCTTGACAAAATTGAGTAAAAATTTTAGCAAAGATCGCTCAATCTTTTCAGATTTTTCACAGCATCGGGGTATAAATAAATCTCTAAAAATTTGAATTTTCACCCTAAAAGAATCAAGTCTTCATAAATAGGGCCCTTGGACTTGGAACATAAGATCTATATTAATCTCATGCCATTACTATAAATCTAAGATAGGGATGACTAAAGAGGAGATGATGATATACCAGTGGGTTTTATTTTCAGAGCACTTGCAATTTAATTCATTGAGTAATGCTTCTGGCATCCTATTTATTTCTTCACAGCAGCAGAGAAGTGTATTCGTATAACACCCTCTCCCTTCTCTCCACTGGCAAGTGCCCATCTGGGAAAAGAAGTTTAGTGTGACCCATGTTCTACCATCACTGGCCAGTAAACTACAATTTGAGCAAAGATATGGTCACATAAGGCAGATATTTGAATCTTAATAACCACAGAACAAGCATCAAGCTGGTTGATTGCAGATTTCTTTATTAGGGCTGAAATCCACGTTGCGATCCGGGCGATTCGCCGCTGGGCGATGACATGCATGCGACGTGACGGACGTGCAGAATATAATGGGACTGATCGTGAAATCGCAGCGACTGTCGGATGTGAACGCCGCACACTGCGTCTTCATCCGACAGGCGGATACATGTAGTTTGTACCTGCAATTTCAGTCCCATTATATCCTGCAAGTCTGACACGTCACATGCGATTCATCGACTTGTGACGAATCGGTCCGGTTCGGCAAGTGGAGTTCAACCAAAGTTTCCTACTTTGTTATCCCCATTAAAAAATAAACAAGACGTGGGTTTAGCAGCTCTGGGGTGGGCTCTGTAGTTATGGTCGGCTAATTCAAGATAATATATTACCATGCCTATACTAAGCATAAGGGGAGAATTCCACAAGCCAGAAGGGAGTGGCCCAGTTTCTGTCAGTAATGTATAAAATGCCAGGTGATGGGATTCTTGCTTTTCTGCATAGTCACATGAACACTTGCCCAACAGAAAGCCAAGCCAGGAACTAGCACCTTCATAGCTCAATTTTTTCTGAAAAGAGGGGACAATATTGGGATTACCAACAGATTGGGATTACCAATTTACTTTACTTTTCCCCCATTTTATGTGTTATTATATTTTATATTATATATTTCCTTAAAATCTTGACAATCTTCTCTGCAGAAACCCACTGGCACATAATCAAAAAGACAAGTAGCGCTACAAATTGCACTCATAAGTGTACTGCACAATAATTATATCACTTTTATGTTGTTTCATTTGTGTAGAATGTGACTTACATATCGCAACATCTCATTGAGCCGTCCATAGCACAGGTACATCTCATGCAATCTTTTGTTCTAAATGTGCTCCTGAGTCTGTGCAGCTCTCCATCATAAAGGCAACCTAAGAAGGAAACAGAACAAATAAGCTTTCCTGAAATGCAAACTGAGTGAACCTCCTGATTTCTGTGAATAGCAATAAGCATAGACACAGGGGCATTACTTTAGATTTAATACCCCCCACCGCCCCATGTAAAATATAGTAGGAACACATATATATACCCAGTGGCTTTGCAAGTTGTAATTCAAGCTGCTCACACAAAAATATTGAGGCCAGAGTACACAACAAATGTTGGTGTGCACAAAGAATTTTGTGTTAAAATACAAAATTCTGTATCCATTCTGACCTGAGCACATTATTTTATAAATGTGTGCGCAATACATTTACATAGCCAAGAAGCAATTACAGGGATGACTACAAAACACACAAGACATTCATTCTGTGCATACATCGGGTACATTCCAGTGAATCCTAAAATTGAAAATATTTTTATTTTCAAATTCTTTACTTATAAATTGGAATATAAATATATTTATGCACGTGTTCTATTCAATACCTTGTTTCCTTGCTGCTTTGTGTTTTCTGTTTTTTTTGCAATAGCTCACAGAAAGAAAATCAATGTGATAGTTCTGTTCCCTTACATATGCATAAATAGAAATATTCAGAAAACAAATGTCCAATACATATCCAGTACATATATTTAGTTAGGGCCAAATATGTGTCAAATATTTAGACAGCCAAAACGTACCAGTTGTCATGCCTTATTGTAATTTAAGATTCACCAAGGCATTCTTACTTGCTAATTTTAAAGGAATACATTTTAAAAGTAAAATGCCACTATGCCTTTAATAAACTATATATTGAAAAAGTAGAGAAATAGGAACAGGCAGTAACTAGCTGCTCAGTGTTTTATTGGCACAATTGCCTGTTGCTGCTTCTCTACTTATTCATTGTATATGCCGTTGCATCATGAGTGGGTGTGCATATGAGAAGACGAGGATATAATTTCTCCATTGTTGGACTTTCTTTATTCTCTACCTTTATTAAACTACCTGGTGCAAACTACCTCATGACGCCCATACTACTTAGTTCACAGTGCCCCCCCCACAGGGTGGCCCAATTATTGCCCACTGGTCACCTAGGCCCCCTGAATTGTGGCCCCAGCCAACAATAAAATGGGTCCCCAATGACAAAAGGATGCCCCTTGTATGCATGGAGCCCATGACTGAATCACCCTCTGTACCCCTCAATGAGGGCCTTGGCCCCCTGTTACTCAGCAGTTTTATGCTAGGGTGAGGGAGGGAGCAGGGCTTGTGCAACCTTTATATTTGTCCTTTGCCTGTTGTTACTATCCCTTTAGAAACTTAAATTCCCACTGACATATTACATACATAGTTTAAATATTTACCTTCCTGGTTTTCATCAGGCTGCTGATAGAAGCAGGCGGCATTACATGTTGTCACCAAAATGCCAAGGGCAATCACAAAAGCCAAAATGCACTTCTGAAAATGTTTTGGGGGAAAAAAGAAACAAATGAGTGCAGATTCACATAATGAATGCATTTAACTACAATGTGCCTTCATATAAATTTCAGTAATGTAAAACCTTAGAGGCTGCCATTGTTTTCACTGTTTTGCAGTAAGAATCAATCAAACGGCTTCAAATTTCTACATCTGATGTTAGTCTATGCTGCTCAGCATGATATTATCATATGTAGCCATTTCTAAAACTCTAGTTATTACCTGGATACATTAACTTAGGGATAATTCTGTCATAGATGAGAGGACATAATTCAATTCACAGGACAACTATCAAGCACCCCCACAGAATGCATGTTTTTAACAAGATGTATACATTTCCTGGGGGCAAATTCACATTTTAAGAAAGAAATTGGTAATAACGTTCCACCTGCACTCTGTGCTTCCTGCATAACAGTGAGTACTGATAGAATACATTGGGTTGCATTTACTCCTGCGTTCTCTTGTGGTGGAACATATGAAGAATATATCACAAGAGAATGCAAGACCCAAATACCATGTGAAAGAGCCGTAACTACCCCGCTAGTATTGAAGAGCTCAGCATCATTCCCTACATTAGAAAACTCAAAGTGGTTGGGTTCTTTGGAAGTTAATGGATGTGAGTTCTCTATGCTCCTGTAAGCAACTGCATCAAATATTATATTATTAATGTGACCACAATGACATATAAACCCCACAGTTACACAATTCCTTATGATTTCCACTTCACCTCCCTAAAAGCACACATATAATAGAAGTTATAATAAATGTCATCCTTAGTTAGAAGTGGGGCAATGTTAAGGCATTCCCAGGTAACGTACAAGATAGGGTCTGTAGGTTTGTTCTTAAGTTGAATTACAGGTATGGGACCTGTTATCCAGAATGCTCGGGACCTGGGGTTTTCCGGATAACGGATCTTTCTGTAATTTAGGGTCTTCATGCTTTAAGTCTACTAGAAATTCATTTAAACATTAAATAAACCCAATAGGCTGGTTTTGCTTCCAATTAGGATTAATTATACCTTAGTTGGGATTAAGTACAAAGTACTGTTTTAGTATTACAGAGAAAAAGGAAATCATTTTTAAAAATTTGGATTATTTGGATAAAATGGAGTCTATGGGAGACAGCCATTCCGTAATTCGGAGCTTTCTGGATATCGGGTTTCCGGATAAGGGATCCTATACCTGTAGTATGTAAGTTGAAACATATATTAACTTATTAAATGTAACTCAGACAGATGTCTGTCTTAACATAGTATTTATTTTTACCTTTCTGTGCTCCGCAGTAAACAACACACACCAGAAGGGATTGGGGCAGGTGTTCATTAAAGCTAAATGCTAATAAAAGTCAAGCAAACCATAGTATGTTACTGTAACAGCCCCGTCTGTAAGTGTGAGTTGTATGTATGTCGGGTGTATGTAACTCGAGCACTCTCTGTATACAGAATGCATCAAATGATAAGCTCCCTAGATAAAACAAATGCATACACATTATAGATGCTGCTCTATTAACATACCAGACTATATTAACATTTTTGTGTGCAAGATTGGCTTACCTTTATGTAAAACAGGAAAAGAAAGATATCTAATCAAATAACATCATTGCTCTTGAAACATATAATTTCACAAAAACTAGTGACTATGGAAACTAAAGCCATGCCAAAACGTAAATACAAATTTAATTAACTATAATTTAAATATTTTTTAATTTTATAAAAGAATCAACAAAAATAACATGACTCACCATTATGATTTGAGTTGTTGCAGATAATCAAATCAAGCCCTGCTCCTCCTACTTATAGCAGATCAAATTGGAATTGAGCAACTCAGTTTTCCTAGGAAAGGAGGATTTCACTTGAAATCCTGTGTTTTGCAACAACTACGGTATGTGAAAAACAACATTCCTGTTGTTAAAGGGACATTAGAAGGTCATTTTATAAATAGAAATACATAAATACAGTAAGTAATATCATATATACTGGAATATATATATATATATATATATATATATATATATATATATATATAAATGTCGAACGAAAAAAAGATGCACACCAGGGTTTGTGTACAAAAGATTAAAAATCCATGTTTATTAAATTACATTAAAAAATTCGGCCAACGTTTCGGTCTGCTCCTAAGACCTTTATCAAGACCATATTTTTAGTACATCCACCATGTTTAAATAGCTAAAAACATGTGACTCACCCAATTGTGCACACCCCCGCAATCATGTGACTGTGAAGAATCCAACACCAGATAAAAAAACAGGTATGTGTGATTACTGCAAAATATAAAAAACTTTTGTTACTTAAAAGTTGATACAGAGTAAAACAAAACATACAGACAAATCAATGTGGAAACTTTTTTCAGAGCTTGATGGCAACTATGTAACCTATGAGTCATATTTAGCGCTGATTTAGAAAGCATAGGAATGAACAATATTCATTCAATCCTGAAGGGGCAACAGTGTTTAGTTTGCGGATCCAAAAGGTTTCACGCTGCAATAGCAGTCTAGATCTATCTCCACCTCGCTTCAGGGGTGGGATATGGTCGATGGCAATAAATCTAAATGTGGGCAATCTATGACCTTTTTCTAAAAAATGTTTCGCCACAGGTTTGGTGGTATGGCCGTCTCTGAATGCTGTACTGATGGCAGAACGATGCCCATCCATCCGTAGCCGCAATGTTTGGTCTGTTTTGCCTACGTAGGATAACCCGCAGGGACACGTGATCAAATATATCACGTGAGTAGTGGTACATGAAATGTGGTGTCTGATATTTAATCGTTTGCCAGTTTGGGGATGGAGAAATGATGTGCCCGGGCTCATGTATCTACAGGATGTACAGTTTGGACATCTAAAGCAACCGGGTTTCAATGTACTCAACCAACCCCCTGGTTTTTTTGAATAGCACATTGTCGGATCACTCTTGACCAACAAGTCTCTTAGATTTGTACCCCGTTTGTAAGACAACATTGGGGGTCCTGTTACCACTTGTCTTAAAGATTTATCAGCCTCAATGATTTTCCACTGATCACGTAAAAAATTGCTGGCCATATCAGTGCATGTGTTATAAGTGGTAGTAAAGGTAAGTCTAGGTTCCTTTTGTGGTGGCTCACCTATATCCGCAATCCTTTGTCTGGCGGTAGAAAGGGCCTGATGTAGCAACCTATCCGGATAGCCACGCTCTCTGAAGCGGAGCCACATCTCCCCAAGTTGACATTCTGCAATATGTTTATCAGAATTGTTTCTCAGTACCCTACAGAATTGGGAAATCGGAAGGGATTTTTTCATTGGGGGTGGATGGCAACTCTCAAAATGGAGGAGTGTATTCTTGTCCGTCGGTTTTCTAAAGAGAGTAAAATCCAATTTATTGTTGTACAGTTTCAATTCAATATCCAGAAATTGAATTGTATTGGGATGTATTGTGTAAGTGAATCTTACCGGACTATCCAGTGCATTAAGCTCATTAACCATTTCAATGAATTCATCATGGGACCCACGCCAGATGATTAGCATATCATCGATATAGCGTTTAAAGAGAAACATCTTTTCGGAAAATCGTGGAACTATATGGCGTTGCTCATAATGGTGCATGAACAAATTAGCATATGCGGGCGCCATGGCTGCCCCCATTGCTGTCCCAGATGTTTGTAAATAAAAATTATTTTCAAAACGGAAATAATTAAGGGTTAATGACAATTCAAGTAATTCTAATACAAAAGGAATAGGTGGACCACTGTAAATTGTCGACTCCGAAAGAGCATGTTCAATAGCAGCTAGACCCGCCATATGGGGAATGATGGTATATAGGCTTACCACATCCATAGTTGCCAACAGGTATGGCACATCCTGTGTGAAAGATACATTTTTAATACAATTCAAAAGGTGAGGTGTGTCACGTAAGTAAGTAGGGGTGGCACAGACAACCGGTTGTAATAAACTATCCAGGTAGATCCCTATTGGATGTAGTAGCGAGTCGCGACCAGAGACTATCGGGCGGCCAGGGGGCGAGGATAAGCTCTTATGTACCTTGGGTAGCGTGTATAGCACTGGGCATTTAGGGAAATTTTGTTTCAAAAAATCCCCCAGGGTGTTATCTATTAGCTTCACATCTATGGACTTATCAATCACAGCATCAACTTTAGCTTTAAACTTATTGACCGGATCACCGGTTAACTGTTTGTATACCACAGGGTCAGATAGCTGATTCATAATTTCAAGACGGTAGTCCTTGTAATTCATAATAACTATGCCCCCACCCTTGTCCGCAGGCCGTATCACAATGTTAGTGTCGGCCATTAGAGTCTTGATGGCCTCACGTTCAGCCCTAGTAATATTGTCTTTCCGTACATTCATGGTACCCCGTGTGTTATCAAACATTTCAATTCCTTGTTTGTACAGTTTTATAGTGGGGTTAGTCAATGGAGGGGTAAATTGGCTTTTCAACTTTAACGTTGTAGTCGGAATGGGATTACTTGTTGAATCTTTAAAGTACTCTTTAAGAGAAAGTGTGCGGCAAAATTTGAAACAATCAATTTCCCAATTGAAGTGATCAAAATGGCAAGAGGGAACAAAAGACAAACCTCTTCGTAGAAGGTGTAGCTCCGATGCCGTCAGCGAGTGTTGGGATAAATTAAAGATCGGCAATTCTAGTCCCTGTGCCGACCTCTGCCTCTTGTTGCCCCTCCGCGTGCGGCACTTCTTGTACGACCGCGACCTGTTGGTGGGCGATCCGTCATCTGAGTCGCGGTGTCTAAAAAAATGGGAGCTACCGGGCGTGTGATGCGATCGGCCTGTGCTAGGCCCACTTGTGAAGCTGTTGGCAACGTGCTGTCATCGCCCTCCGAATCACCGGAGCTCACATCCACCGACCCCGCCGGTTTGTTTAGCTTCCAGCGCGGTGTTCTCCTCTGGCGTGTGTAGTATTGTGGCGGCTGGCGCTCTCCACTGAGCCATCTGTATACCCGATGTGTCGCATAATCCTCGTTCACTCGGCGGAGCTTCTCGCGTTTGAAACGCAGGAGATCCTGTTTGTAGGCCTCCACCTTCTCACCGATCCGGATCATCAGTTCACAGTCAGTCACGCTCTTCAGCAGGTTGGCGTGTTCAGTTTCAAACGCAGCTAATGATTTGCGCACCTTGGTCAGCTCGCCGGACACTTCCTCTACAACCAGGATCATCAAATCGAACGAGCATCTGTTTAACACCCCAATCCACTTCTTACAGAAGTCGGGGTTTGTCCTGCCAATCGTCGGGGTATTGTGTATACGGAACCCACGAGGTATTCGTTTAGACCGGTAGTAGTCAGACAAAAATAGGCCATGTAAGTCCAAATCTGTCTCCCGTTTCTTCAGGCGTTCCCATTCCAAACCGATATCTTTGTTGCTTATTTTGAATGGAACATCAGTATGGCTTTGTTGCCACAGGACACGATCCGCATCAGCTTCTGTGATGTGCCATGTTTCCGCATAATCTGTAGTGAAGCATGCTTGATCTGAGTAGTCCTCCATTTTACAATCAGGAGTACTTGTCTTTAGCAGTATTTTATGTTGAGTATACGTGAAAAAAATCAAAAGAGTCAAAAATAATGGTTATACATCAAATTTAAATTTAAATCGGGTGCTGAAAAGAATACCTTGCCAAGGTATTGAATTATATATAGTCCAGAGGTTCTTAACGCACACCGTAATGCATGATTCTGAGTCGATACCTGGGTGCTATCTTCAAGGGCAAAATTATCCAAATGTCGAACGAAAAAAAGATGCACACCAGGGTTTGTGTACAAAAGATTAAAAATCCATGTTTATTAAATTACATTAAAAAATTCGGCCAACGTTTCGGTCTGCTCCTAAGACCTTTATCAAGACCATATTTTTAGTACATCCACCATGTTTTAAATAGCTAAAAACATGTGACTCACCCAATTGTGCACACCCCCGCAATCATGTGACTGTGAAGAATCCAACACCAGATAAAAAAACAGGTATGTGTGATTACTGCAAAATATAAAAAACTTTTGTTACTTAAAAGTTGATACAGAGTAAAACAAAACATACAGACAAATCAATGTGGAAACTTTTTTCAGAGCTTGATGGCAACTATGTAACCTATGAGTCATATTTAGCGCTGATTTAGAAAGCATAGGAATGAACAATATTCATTCAATCCTGAAGGGGCAACAGTGTTTAGTTTGCGGATCCAAAAGGTTTCACGCTGCAATGAATTGTTCATTCCTATGCTTTCTAAATCAGCGCTAAATATGACTCATAGGTTACATAGTTGCCATCAAGCTCTGAAAAAAGTTTCCACATTGATTTGTCTGTATGTTTTGTTTTACTCTGTATCAACTTTTAAGTAACAAAAGTTTTTTATATTTTGCAGTAATCACACATACCTGTTTTTTTATCTGGTGTTGGATTCTTCACAGTCACATGATTGCGGGGGTGTGCACAATTGGGTGAGTCACATGTTTTTAGCTATTTAAACATGGTGGATGTACTAAAAATATGGTCTTGATAAAGGTCTTAGGAGCAGACCGAAACGTTGGCCGAATTTTTTAATGTAATTTAATAAACATGGATTTTTAATCTTTTGTACACAAACCCTGGTGTGCATCTTTTTTTCGTTCGACATTTGGATAATTTTGCCCTTGAAGATAGCACCCAGGTATCGACTCAGAATCATGCATTACGGTGTGCGTTAAGAACCTCTGGACTATATATAATTCAATACCTTGGCAAGGTATTCTTTTCAGCACCCGATTTAAATTTAAATTTGATGTATAACCATTATTTTTGACTCTTTTGATTTTTTTCACGTATACTCAACATAAAATACTGCTAAAGACAAGTACTCCTGATTGTAAAATGGAGGACTACTCAGATCAAGCATGCTTCACTACAGATTATGCGGAAACATGGCACATCACAGAAGCTGATGCGGATCGTGTCCTGTGGCAACAAAGCCATACTGATGTTCCATTCAAAATAAGCAACAAAGATATCGGTTTGGAATGGGAACGCCTGAAGAAACGGGAGACAGATTTGGACTTACATGGCCTATTTTTGTCTGACTACTACCGGTCTAAACGAATACCTCGTGGGTTCCGTATACACAATACCCCGACGATTGGCAGGACAAACCCCGACTTCTGTAAGAAGTGGATTGGGGTGTTAAACAGATGCTCGTTCGATTTGATGATCCTGGTTGTAGAGGAAGTGTCCGGCGAGCTGACCAAGGTGCGCAAATCATTAGCTGCGTTTGAAACTGAACACGCCAACCTGCTGAAGAGCGTGACTGACTGTGAACTGATGATCCGGATCGGTGAGAAGGTGGAGGCCTACAAACAGGATCTCCTGCGTTTCAAACGCGAGAAGCTCCGCCGAGTGAACGAGGATTATGCGACACATCGGGTATACAGATGGCTCAGTGGAGAGCGCCAGCCGCCACAATACTACACACGCCAGAGGAGAACACCGCGCTGGAAGCTAAACAAACCGGCGGGGTCGGTGGATGTGAGCTCCGGTGATTCGGAGGGCGATGACAGCACGTTGCCAACAGCTTCACAAGTGGGCCTAGCACAGGCCGATCGCATCACACGCCCGGTAGCTCCCATTTTTTTAGACACCGCGACTCAGATGACGGATCGCCCACCAACAGGTCGCGGTCGTACAAGAAGTGCCGCACGCGGAGGGGCAACAAGAGGCAGAGGTCGGCACAGGGACTAGAATTGCCGATCTTTAATTTATCCCAACACTCGCTGACGGCATCGGAGCTACACCTTCTACGAAGAGGTTTGTCTTTTGTTCCCTCTTGCCATTTTGATCACTTCAATTGGGAAATTGATTGTTTCAAATTTTGCCGCACACTTTCTCTTAAAGAGTACTTTAAAGATTCAACAAGTAATCCCATTCCGACTACAACGTTAAAGTTGAAAAGCCAATTTACCCCTCCATTGACTAACCCCACTATAAAACTGTACAAACAAGGAATTGAAATGTTTGATAACACACGGGGTACCATGAATGTACGGAAAGACAATATTACTAGGGCTGAACGTGAGGCCATCAAGACTCTAATGGCCGACACTAACATTGTGATACGGCCTGCGGACAAGGGTGGGGGCATAGTTATTATGAATTACAAGGACTACCGTCTTGAAATTATGAATCAGCTATCTGACCCTGTGGTATACAAACAGTTAACCGGTGATCCGGTCAATAAGTTTAAAGCTAAAGTTGATGCTGTGATTGATAAGTCCATAGATGTGAAGCTAATAGATAACACCCTGGGGGATTTTTTGAAACAAAATTTCCCTAAATGCCCAGTGCTATACACGCTACCCAAGGTACATAAGAGCTTATCCTCGCCCCCTGGCCGCCCGATAGTCTCTGGTCGCGACTCGCTACTACATCCAATAGGGATCTACCTGGATAGTTTATTACAACCGGTTGTCTGTGCCACCCCTACTTACTTACGTGACACACCTCACCTTTTGAATTGTATTAAAAATGTATCTTTCACACAGGATGTGCCATACCTGTTGGCAACTATGGATGTGGTAAGCCTATATACCATCATTCCCCATATGGCGGGTCTAGCTGCTATTGAACATGCTCTTTCGGAGTCGACAATTTACAGTGGTCCACCTATTCCTTTTGTATTAGAATTACTTGAATTGTCATTAACCCTTAATTATTTCCGTTTTGAAAATAATTTTTATTTACAAACATCTGGGACAGCAATGGGGGCAGCCATGGCGCCCGCATATGCTAATTTGTTCATGCACCATTATGAGCAACGCCATATAGTTCCACGATTTTCCGAAAAGATGTTTCTCTTTAAACGCTATATCGATGATATGCTAATCATCTGGCGTGGGTCCCATGATGAATTCATTGAAATGGTTAATGAGCTTAATGCACTGGATAGTCCGGTAAGATTCACTTACACAATACATCCCAATACAATTCAATTTCTGGATATTGAATTGAAACTGTACAACAATAAATTGGATTTTACTCTCTTTAGAAAACCGACGGACAAGAATACACTCCTCCATTTTGAGAGTTGCCATCCACCCCCAATGAAAAAATCCCTTCCGATTTCCCAATTCTGTAGGGTACTGAGAAACAATTCTGATAAACATATTGCAGAATGTCAACTTGGGGAGATGTGGCTCCGCTTCAGAGAGCGTGGCTATCCGGATAGGTTGCTACATCAGGCCCTTTCTACCGCCAGACAAAGGATTGCGGATATAGGTGAGCCACCACAAAAGGAACCTAGACTTACCTTTACTACCACTTATAACACATGCACTGATATGGCCAGCAATTTTTTACGTGATCAGTGGAAAATCATTGAGGCTGATAAATCTTTAAGACAAGTGGTAACAGGACCCCCAATGTTGTCTTACAAACGGGGTACAAATCTAAGAGACTTGTTGGTCAAGAGTGATCCGACAATGTGCTATTCAAAAAAACCAGGGGGTTGGTTGAGTACATTGAAACCCGGTTGCTTTAGATGTCCAAACTGTACATCCTGTAGATACATGAGCCCGGGCACATCATTTCTCCATCCCCAAACTGGCAAACGATTAAATATCAGACACCACATTTCATGTACCACTACTCACGTGATATATTTGATCACGTGTCCCTGCGGGTTATCCTACGTAGGCAAAACAGACCAAACATTGCGGCTACGGATGGATGGGCATCGTTCTGCCATCAGTACAGCATTCAGAGACGGCCATACCACCAAACCTGTGGCGAAACATTTTTTAGAAAAAGGTCATAGATTGCCCACATTTAGATTTATTGCCATCGACCATATCCCACCCCTGAAGCGAGGTGGAGATAGATCTAGACTGCTATTGCAGCGTGAAACCTTTTGGATCCGCAAACTAAACACTGTTGCCCCTTCAGGATTGAATGAATATTGTTCATTCCTATGCTTTCTAAATCAGCGCTAAATATGACTCATAGGTTACATAGTTGCCATCAAGCTCTGAAAAAAGTTTCCACATTGATTTGTCTGTATGTTTTGTTTTACTCTGTATCAACTTTTAAGTAACAAAAGTTTTTTATATTTTGCAGTAATCACACATACCTGTTTTTTTATCTGGTGTTGGATTCTTCACAGTCACATGATTGCGGGGGTGTGCACAATTGGGTGAGTCACATGTTTTTAGCTATTTAAACATGGTGGATGTACTAAAAATATGGTCTTGATAAAGGTCTTAGGAGCAGACCGAAACGTTGGCCGAATTTTTTAATGTAATTTAATAAACATGGATTTTTAATCTTTTGTACACAAACCCTGGTGTGCATCTTTTTTTCGTTCGACATTTGGATAATTTTGCCCTTGAAGATAGCACCCAGGTATCGACTCAGAATCATGCATTACGGTGTGCGTTAAGAACCTCTGGACTATATATATATATATATATACACACTGTATACATCACCCTTTAACTTACACACTCAATTATGTTAAAAGGAAATGTTAAAAATAATTTTAGAGCTATTTAGCTTTTAATTCAGCAGCTCTTTTGTTTACCATTTCAGCAATCTGGTTGCTAGGGTCCAAATGACACTGGCAACCATGCATTGGTTTGAATAAGAGAGTGGAATATGAATGAGAGAGAGTCTGAATAGAAATGTGTAGCCTTACAGAGCATTTGTTTTTAAGATGGGGTCAGTGACCCCAGCGATTTGTTTTTTTAAATACTGGCCAGATGGCAACCCAAATGAAGGACAGTGCAGGAATAATGTTGGAGGATGGTACAAGGTGGAGACCTGGAATGGAGGATGGTGTAGGAAGGAAGCTCAACATGGAGATGTTGCACAGACAAAGCTTGGCATGAGGGTGGATTGAAATACAGCAGGGGGAGTCTGAAGCACTTTGCTCTTATAATGCTGCCATACTGGGATGATCTGCAGCATTTAAGGATGAGCTCAATACTGGAACTGACCCTAATAGCATTTAGTTTCATAGCATATAAGTCTCTGTGCAGTGTAGGATCAAAGCCACCCATGTCCCTGAGTCTACCTCAGTCTCTCTGTGCCAACAACACCGCCCACTTCCTCTCTCTGGAAGATCTTACTTCCAGGTTGTCTTTTCCCACCCTCAAGGTGTGACCTCTCACTGGGATTGGCCAGTTGGGAAGGGATGACAGTTCCTGACAGGCAGTTATACAAACTAAGTTGACAGAGTGGTTTTGTTTAAGCTTAGGGAGAAGGTGATAAACATCATAGCTGGATCCTGGTAAAACTGGCTTTCTGTAGGCAGGTGCACTCGGATTTTCATATAACCATATAAGCCAGCGGCTTCCTCTAGGGTGAGTGGTGATTGAACCCACACTCAAGCTAAGGTCAAGGTAGCTGGACTGCCAGCTTCTCTCCCAAAGGCTCCTCGAACCCTTTCTTGGGCTCCTGCAGCCAGTACCTCCCTCTGCCAGCTTCTCTCCCTAAGGCTCCGGGAACCATTCGCTGGGCTCCAGTGACCAGTTCCTCCCTCTGAGAACATCAGGAAAGGGGCATCCCCTGGCAGGAACCGAGACGCCTGGCTGCTGGCTTCAAGGCTCCTGGAACCCTGCCATGGGATCCTGTGGCCAGTTCTTCCCTATGAGGACATCCAGAGAGGGACAACCCCTAGCAGGAATTGAGAGCCATGGCTCCTAGAATCTTGCCCTCTGAGGACATCCACAGAGGGGCATCCTCTGGTGGGAACCGAGAGGCCTGTTCCTCCCTCTGAGCACATCAGGAAATGGGCATCTCCTGGCAGGAACCAAGAGGCCTGGAGGGGTCATCCATCACACTGTACAGATACAGTCCACAATAAGCAACTCCCGAGGCTGCACTTCGCCAGGCGTAGTTTGGCTAATTCCCTAACATCCAAAGTTTCGCTCAGGGAGGCGAAAGGTAGTGAAGTTGTGCTAGCGTTAATTCATCAAGCAAAGCGAAGTTACGCTAGCGATGTCTAATTTGCATACGGCGCCAAATTAAAGTTGAATGGACGTATATGTAGCAGCAAATACATTACATTACACAAAGCTTCATAAAATAAAATATAGTTGTTATTTTGCCCTATACATGTGCCCACTGTATAGTTTAGGTGCCATATGTTAGGAAATGTAGGGGGGAAGGAGGGTGCCCCCAAATAAATTTACGATCTTTTTCAGCCTAACACCCTTAAAAAGGGAAAAGACACCAGGGTTTTTTGGGACTTTGAAAAATGTCAATTTTTTTTTAACCATTCCCTATCTACTCTATTGCACTTCGCCTGGTCTGAGGTGGCGAAGGCAAGTCTGGCACAAGAGGTAACGTTCAGTAAAACTAAGATGTTAGCCTGCTTTGTCTTCCTGCACATCATGTCTATGGAACCCATGTAAATAAGTACATCATTTTATAGTTTTTTCAGGTCAAGGGTTTTTTTCCCTATCTGCGGCAAATTGGCCACCACTTCAGATGGATGTTTTTTTTACCTTGGCCTGGAAGTATAGTTTGATTTAAATGACTTCATAGATAAGTGCAGTCTAAGCCTCTTTTGTGTTGTCTTTATTTGTAATTTCTTGTGTTACAGTGAGATGACCCTCTCACTGAGGGGAGTCAATAGCAAATTAATAAATCTTATTTCCCTTAAGGCATTACATCCCGTGTGAATGGTGTGTGAATGGCCTGTAACAGGGTTGAAGCCTTGACATGGAGTTACTGCTCATATGTATAATCATGTGCTAATTCAACCAATGGTGTGACTGCGAGTGATGTGTTGTTTCATTAACAGAATTTGTTTATTCTTGTTGAGGCCTTTATTTATTTTGGTTGCACCTGTCCTTGGAATTTGATATTACTGTTTATGGGAATTACACAATCCCCACAGATATTACTTTAAGAATAACTCTTTTTGCATTATCATGAATTTTAAACTATCATATATACGGTAAAAGTGCATTGTATAATTAGATTGTATGGACATAAGTATTTTAAAGGGATACTGTCATGGGAAAAATTTTTTTCATGGAAAAAAATCATTTTTTCAAAATGAATCCATTAATAGCGCTGCTCCAGCAGAATTCTTCACTGAAATCCATCTCTCAAAAGAACAAACTGATTTTTTTATATTCAATTTTGAAATCTGACATGGGGCTAGACATTTTGTCAATTTCCCAGCTGCCCCAGGTCATGTGACTTGTACCTGCACTTTAGGAGAGAAATGCTTTCTGGCAGGCTGCTGTTTTTCCTTCTCAATGTAACTGAATGTGTCTCAGTGGGACATGGGTTTTTACTATTGAGTGCTGTTCTTAGATCTACCAGGCAGCTGTTATCTTTTGTTAGGGAGCTGCTATCTGGTTACCTTCCCATTGTTCTTTTGTTTGGCTGCTGGGGGGAAAAAGGGAGGGGGGTGATATCACTCTAACTTGCAGTACAGCAGTAAAGAGTGATTGAAGTTTATCAGAGCACAAGTCACATGACTTGGGGCAGCTGGGAAATTGACAAAATGTCTAGCCTCATGTCAGATTTCAAAATTGAATATAAAAAAAATCTGTTTGCTCTTTTAAAAAATGGATTTCAGTGCAGAATTCTGCTGGAGCAGCACTATTAACTGATTCATTTTGAAAAAAATGTTTTTTCCCATGACAGTATCCCTTTAAGTATGATTTATGTACTATGTAAAAAATAATAGTATAGTAGTTTCTCCTCTCTCTCCTTTAAATCCAAATGCATAATCTTATATATGCTAGATATTAAATTTCTTACAGATCATCCATTTGTCCAGACCCTCCTGGATTCTTGTTCTGTATAGTTTTCTCTCATTAATAAACAAAGCCACACAGTTTTAATGCCTTTCTCCTGGTCATTAGTATGCAGATTAAATAAAGGAACTTAATGTAGAACTAAGCCTCCACAATGTTAAGTCCCCACTGACCCCCCTCTATTGGCCACTCCCTGCCTCCCCCCTGCACAGTCTTACCCCAGAATTCTGTCCCCTCTTGAAATAGTGACTTCACATGCAGATTGAGCGCAGCAAAGCTCACGGACGCCATCTTCTAATCTTCGGTAATCTTTGTGTCTTCTTCCTACCCTTCAGCAATTTCCGTCTCTTTCGGCTCTTGTGCTGTTGTCATGAAGCAAAAGATTGCTCCAACTGTGCATGCGCCATTACGCCAATCACTTTACGAAGATTTACCGAAGAGAAGAAGATGGGGTCCCTGAGCTCTGCTGCGCTCATTCTGCATGTGCAGTCACTATTTCAATAGGGGACAGAATTCAGGGGTAAGCCTGTGCAGAGGGGAGGCAGGGAGGGGGCAGTGGAGACTTCACATGGGGTTTAGTTCTCCTTTAATAGAGAACCCTGCTGCACATGGCTTAAACCATGGTTCGGTTACAGTAGGTTTAGGGTAATGTACAAGGCTCAGTGCCTACTCTTTATTGCCAGCATCTTTGTAAATAAGGCGGTGCACAGAACCAATCTGCTGTTTTAAGGACAATATAATCCTTCCAAAGTAGTGTTTCTCCACTCAATTTCATAGCACTGGGACTGGGTACACAGGAGATCTGACAGTTGTGCTGAGCCCTTAGTCATTTGATAATTAAGCAATTGCATGCAAAATGTGAAAATGTGTTCAAAGCACATTTATAGCTCTATATTTATGTATGTTATCCAAATATGTTATCTACTTTATAAAATGTATCTGTGGTCTCTTGTACGTGGGAAAGACCATCACAACTGGATACTGGATGGCAATTTATAGATCCTCCATATGCCTTGCTCTTGCCTCTGGGAAAGCTGATATGATTGCAACCCACTTTCTAAAATGTATTTTTTCACTTTGAAAAAGGCATCAGAGTCTATCTCCTAACCCTTAGTAAATTGGTGAAGTGCCGAAATGACGTCACGCTGGCGAATTTTCACCAGCGTTAGCCACTTCGCCCTTTAGTAAATTTCCCCCTTGGTGTCCAGCCGAAACGTCAGTTTCTGCTACAATAAATCTCACTTGATGTTGTACACATAAGTCATGTGATGAGATAAAATGTTTAAAAACAATGTTTAAAAGATATATTTTGATGTATACTTTATTCATGTAATATAAACTGTATTATCTTTGTATATAAGGACCTGAATTCAGTTCATGCAAAAAAAAACAAAACAGATATAAATGTTGTAAGCATGAACGCTCGAGCCCAAGGAGACGGCCACTTTACCCAACCATGGAATGCTTACATTCCTTTGAATGATCTTTCTTTTCCACAACACGGTACATGCAGGTTTTCTTATCAAATAAAACCTCACACTTTTTCTCGTCATATTCCACTGGTCTACCAGATCTATAAAGAAATGAAAAAGGTTTATTGATTGATTAATGTTGTTTGTACAATAATTGGGGATATTGCAATGATAAAAAACTCCATAAAATCAACAAGGCTTTCTGCATAAAGTATTCTGCTTATAAATAAATATTGGAGATTAAGTTGTCTTTGCCCCTTTGCTAACTCTGACCTTTGATTTGAGTTTCACCATATTCAGGTTTGCACAAGGAAGCTTTAATCCAGTGGGGCGAGCCAGTATGTTAGGAACCCCCACTGATTTCATTTACTACGTTTTATCCCCCAGGTTTAAAAAAAATGCATGGAGATTACCATCATTAGCCGCACTGGCCAGGGTTGAACTGGGGGGCCCAGGGCCCACTGGCTTATTTCTCAGGGATCGCCCTCCGGCCCCCCGCCCCTGGTGCAAAATACCCTCCGGCCCCCAGCCCCTGCCACAACCTGCCCACATGGGGCCCACTGGGTTTTCTCCTGGTGTCCCATTGGCCCAGTCCAACCCTGGCACTGGCCCATCATCTTAATGTGCCTTCCCATTTGCCCAAATCTTAGACGGGGAGGCCTATTTACTAAACCTTGAATTGATCTAATTTTCTTATTAAAACAAACTCAACCTAACTCCCATCCACAAATTTAACATATTTATTAAATAATCAGCTCGAAAAAGTCGAGTTGGGAAAAACCTTGACAAAATCAAGTTAAAATTCCAGCAAAGATCGCTCAATCTTCTCAGATTTTTCGCACCATCGGGTATAATACATCTCTAAAAATGTGAGTTATCACACTAAAAAAATTGAGTCTTCATAAATAGGCCCTTGGACTTGGACATAAGCTCTATACTAATCTCATGCCATTTTACTATAAATCTAAGATAGGGATGACTATGAAAAGGAGATGATAATATACCAGTGGGTTTTCTTTTCAGAGCACTTGCAATTTAATGCCTTCTGGATGGCATCCTATTTATTTCTTCACAGTAGCAGAGAAGTGTATTCGTATAACACCCTCTCCCTTCTCTCCACTGGCAAGTGCCTATCTGGGAAAAGTAGTTTAGTGTGACCCATGTTCTACCATCACTAGCCAGTTAACTGCAATTTGGGCAAAGATATGGTCACATAAGGCAGATATTTGTATCTTAATAACCACAGAACCAGCATCAAGCTGGTTGATTGCAGATTTCTTTATTAAGGCTGAACTCCACGAGGCGATCCGGACTGTTTAGTTGCCAGGCAATGACACTCATGAGACGTGTCAGACGTGCAGAATATTATGGGACTGATCATGAAATCGCAGGTACAAATGACATGTATCCGACTGTTGGATGTCAACACCGCACGCTGTGTCTTCATCCGACAGTCGGATACATGTAGTTTGTACCTGCGATTTCACAATCAGTCCCATTATATTCTGCACGTCTGACACGTCGCATGTGTGTCATCGTCTGGTGACAAATCACCTGGATCGCCTAGCGGAGTTCAGCCCTATCTCACATTACACAAGTTTCCTACTTTGTTATCCCCATTAAAAATAAACAAGACGTGGCGTGGGATCTGTAGTTATTCTCAGGAAACATAGAATGAAACTATCTGATAAGAAATGTATTTCTGGCATGGCCTAGTACAAGTCAGTAGGGGAGAATTCCACAAGCCAGAAGGGAGTGGCCCAGTTTCTGTCAGTAATGTATAAAATGCCAGGTGATGGGATTCTTGCTTTTCTGTATAGTCACATGAACCCTTCCCCAACAGAAAGCCAAGTCAGGAACTAGCACCTTCATAGCTCAATTTTTTCCTAAAAAGAGGGGACAATATTGATATTACCAACAGAAGAGCCAATTTACTTTACATTTTTATTGTGGCTTTTTTCCCCATTTTATGTGATATTTCCTTAAAATCTTGACAATCTTCTCTGCAGAAACCCACTGGCACATAATCAAAAAGACAAGTAGAGCTACAAATTGCACTCATAAGTGTACTGCATAATAATTATTTCACTTTTATGTTGTTTAATTTGTGTAGAATGTGACTTACATATCGCAACATCTCAATGAGCCGTCCATATCACAGGTACATTCCATGCAATCTTTTGTTCTAAATGTGCTCCCGAGTCTATGCATCTTTCCTTTATAAAGGCAACCTAAGAAGGAAATAGGACAAATAAACTTTCCTGAAATGCAAACTGAGTGAACCTCCTGATTTCTGTGAATAGCAATAAGCATAGACACAGGGGCATTACTTTAGATTTAATACCCCCCCATGTAAAATATAGTACGGGCACATACAGTATACACCCAATGGCTTTGCAAGTGGTAATTCAAGCTGGATGGCAACATATTGAGCATTTCGGTATAAAAGTACAGCTTATTGTGCACACAGGCAATGTTCCTTCTAAGCTGTACATTTATGTGCTCACAGAAAAATATTGAGGCCAGCTAACACAACAAATTTTAGTGTGCACAAAGAATTATGTGTTAAAAAAAAAAAAAATTTGTATCCATTCTGACCTGAGCACATTATTTTATAAAAATATTATTATATGACTATTATATTATATTAATTATATTATATTTTATAAAAATATTATTTTATAAAATATTTTTTTGCATACATAGCCAAGAAGCAATTAGAGGGAAGACACACAAGACAGGATACATTTCAGTGAATCCTAAAATTGAAAATATTGTTTTATTTTCCAATTCCTTACTTTTAAATTGGAATCTAAATATATCTATGTATATATCTATATATCCAATACCTTGTTCCATTGCTGCTTTGTATTTTTTTGCAATAGGTCATAGAAAGAAATCAATATGGCAGTTCTGCTCCCTTACATATGAATAAATAGAAATACTCAGAAAACCAATTTCCAATACATATCCAGTACATATATTTAGTTAGGGCCAAATATGTGGCAACATTTTATGCAGCCAGATCAATCGTATATGCCAAAAAGTACCAGTTTAATATTGCTTTGTCATGCCGTATTGTAATTTAAGCATGCTTACTTGCTAGTTTTAAAGGAATACATTTTGTACATTTTAGCAGGAAAATGCCACTTTGCCTTTACTAAACAACACATTAAAAAAGTAGAGAAACCGGAACAGGCAGTAACTAGCTGCTCAGTGTTTTATTGGCACAAGTGCCGACAAAATATTGCGCAGCTAGTTATTGCCTGTTTTTTCAATGTATTTGCCTTGAGTGGGTGTGCATATGAGAAGACCAGAATATAATTTCCTCCATTGTTGGACTTTTTTTATTCTCTACCCTTACTAAACTACCTGGTGCAAACTACCTCATGACCCCAATCACTTATCAAGGGCCCCCATACTACTAAGTTCACAGTGTCCCCCCCTACAGGGGGCCCCAATTATTGGCCCACTGGTCACCTTGGTCCCTTGAATTGTGGCCCCAGCCAACAATAAAATGGGTCCCCAATGAAAAAAGGATGCCCCTTGTATGCATGGAGCACATGACTGAATCACCCTCTGTACCCCTCAATGAGGCCCTAACCCCTTGTTGCTCAGCAGTTTGATGCTAAGGTGAGGGAGGGAGCAGGGCTTGTGCAACCTTTAAATTTGTCCTTTGCCTGTTGTCACTATCCCTTTATAAACTTAAATTCCCACTGACATATTACATACATAGTTAAAATATTCATCATACTCAAAACCTCCATCACAGAAGACAGATAGGATTGCTGTTTGGAGCCCAGGATTGCCACAAAGGCAGCGTGTGTTTGAGTCAGGGGTGTAGTTTGGGTGAATCAAGGGCATGGCCATGTGGGTTCAAGGAGCCCCGCAAATACTAACAGCAACCCTGGTGATACCCTGTAATCTAGATTAAATACTGCATCCATACTGGATTTACCTTTCTGGTTTCCATCAGGCTGCTGATTGAAGCAGGCGGCATTACATGTTGTCAACAAAATGCCAACGGCAATCACAAAAGCCAAAACGCACTTCTGAAAATGTTTTGAGGAAAAAAAGAAACAAATGAGTGCAGATTCACATAATCTATGCATTTAACTACAATATGTCTTCATATAAATTTCAGTAATGTAAAACCTCAGAGGCTGCCATTGTTTTCACTGTTTTGCAGTAAGAAGAATCAATCAAATGGCTTCAAATTTCTACAATTGATGTTAGTCTATGCTGCCTAGCATGGCATTATCATATGTAGCCAGTTCTAAGACTCTAGTTATTACCTGGAAACATTAACATAGGGATAATTCTGCCATAGATGAGAGGACATAACTCAACTCACAGGACAACTTTCATGCACCCCCACAGAATGCATGTTTTTATACATTTCCTGGGGGCAAATTCACATTTTAAAAAAGAAATTGGTAATAACGTTCCACCTGCACTCTGTGCTTCCCTGCATAACAGTGAGTACTGATAGAATACACTGGGTTGCATTTACTCCTGCATTCTCCTGTGGTGGAACATATGAAGAATACATCACAAGAGAATGAATGACCCAAGTACGATGTGAAAGTGGTTGGGTTCTTTGGAAGTCTATGGATGTGAGTTCTCTGTGCTCCTGTAAGCAACTGCATCAAATATTATATTATTAATGTGACCAAAATGACATAAAACCCACAGTTGCACAATTCCTTATGATTTCGACTTCACCACCCTAAAAGCACACATTAAAAATGATAGATGTTATAATAAATGTCATTCTTAGTTAGAAGTGAGGCAATGTTTAGGCAGTCCCAGGTTACGTACAAGATAGGGTCTGTAGGTTTGTTCTTAAGCTGAATTAGTATGTAAGTTGAGACATATATATTAACTTATTAAATGTAACTCAGACAGATGTCTGTCTTAACATAGTATTTATTTATACCTTTCTCTGCTCCGCAGTAAACAACACACACCAGAGGGGATTGGGGCAGGTGTTTATTAAAGCTAAATGCTAATAAAAGTCAAGCAAACCATAGTATGTTACTGTAACAGCCCTGTCTGTAAGTGTGAGTTGTATGTATGCCGGGTGTATGTAACTCGAGCACTCCCTGTATACAGAATGCATCAAATGATAAGCTCCCTAGATAAAACAAATGCATACACATTATAGAAGCTGCTCTATTAACATACCAGACTATATTAACATTTTTGTGTGCAAGATTGGCTTACCTTTATGTAAAACAGGAAAAGAAAATATCTAATCAAATAACATCATTGCTCTTGAAACATATAATTTCACAAAAACTAGTGACTATGGAAACTAAAGCCATGCCAAAACGTAGATACAAATTTAATTAACTATAAATTTAAATACAACATTTTATAAAAGAATCAACACAAATAACACAACTCACCATTATGATTCGAGTTGTTGCAGATAATCAAATCAAGCCCTGCTCCTCCTACTTATAGCAGATCAAATTGGAATTGAGCAACATTGTTTTCTTAGGAAAGGGAGACTTCACTTTAAATTCTGTGTTTTGCAACAACCATGTGAAAAAAAAACTTTCCTGTTGTTAAAGGGACATTAGAAAGTCATTTTATAAATATAAATACATAAATACAGCAATATCATATATACTGTATAATATATGTATGTATGTATATATATATATATATATATATATATATATATATATATATATATATATATATACACACACTGTATACATCACCATTTAACTTACACACTCAATGATGTTAAAAAGAACCTTTAAAAATAATTTTAGAGCTATTTAGCTTTTAATTCAGCAGCTCTTTTGTTTACCATTTCAGCAATCTGGTTGCTAAGTGGTCAGAGTGGTTTTGTTTAAGTTTAGGGAGAAGGTGATAAACATCATAGCTGGATCCTGGTAAAACTGGCCTTTCTGTAGGCAGCTGCACCCTGCTTTTCATATAACCATATAAGCCAGCAGCTTCCTCTAGGGTGAGTGGTGATTGAACCCACACTCAAGCTAAGGTCAAGCTATCTGGGATGCCAGCTTCTTTCCCAAAGACTCCTCGAACCCTTTCTTGGGCTCCTGCAGCCAGTACCTCCCTCTGCCAGCTTCTCTCCCCAAGGCTCCTGGAACCATGCCCTGGGCTCCAGTGACCAGTTCCTCCCTCTGAGGACATCAGGAAAGGGGCATCCCCTGGCAGAGACGCCTGGCTGCTGGCTTCAAGGCTCCTGGAACCCTGCCCTGGGATCCTGTGACCTGTTCTTCCCTATGAGGACATCCAGAGAGGGACAACCCCTGGCAGGAATTGAGAGCCATGGCTCCTAGAATCTTGCCCTCTGCGGACATCCACAGAGGGGCATCCTCTGGTGGGAACCAAGTGGCCAGGCTGCCGGCTTCTCACCTCAAGGCTCCTGGAACCCTGCCCTGGGCTCCTGTGGCCTGTTCCTGCCTATGAGAACTTACAAATGGGTCATCTCCTGGCAGGAACCAAGAGGCCTGGAGGGGTCATTTATCACACTGTACAGATACAGTCCACAATAAGCAACTCCCGAGGCTAACTGTGGGCTGATGCTAAGCAAAACCAGCAGCGGCAAGGGGTGCCTTCCAAAAGGGGGCTGCCTAACCTAGGTCAGGTATGAGTAAACCAGCCGGAAAATGGCAGTGGCTACATGGGGGACCATGAATGGTGTATGGTGTGTAAGAGAATGTGGGAAATGAAAGGGTGTAACAAGAAGGCAAGTAACTTCTAAGGGGCAAATTCACTAACCTGTGGAGTTTCCCTAGCGCAGCCTTTGCCAGGCGTAGTTTCGCCAGGGCGCCACTAATTCACTAACATCCGAAGTTGCGCTCAGGGAGGCGAAAGGTAGCGAAGTTGCGCTAGCGTTAATTCATTAAGCAAAGCGAAGTTACGCTAGCGATGCCTAATTTGCATACGGCGCCAAGTTAAAGTTGAATGGACGTATATGTAGCAGCAAATACATTACACTACACAAGACTGGGAAAGCTTCATAAAATAAAATAGAGTTGTTATTTTGCCCTATACATGTGCCAACTGTATAGTTTAGGTGCCAAATGTTTTCAGCCTATCACCATTAAAAAGGGAAAAGAAGCTAGCATTTTTTGGGACTTAGAAAAAATGTCAACTTTTTTTGAAGCAATCCCTATCTACTCTATTGCACTTTGCTTGGTCTGAGGTGGCGAAGGCAAGTCTGGCACAAGAGGTAACGGTCAGTAAAATGCGCAAGTTAGTGAATTAGGGTAGTTACGTCGTCCCTTTGCCATAGCGCAACTTCACCTGGTGTAAGGGTGCGAAGTAGCGCTAGAGTAGGTCCACTTCGCTAGCGAATTTACACCAGCGCCCGTTAGTAAATAGGCGAAGTAACGAAATGATGTCACGATGGCGAGTTTGCACTACCATTAGCCGCTTCGCTTTTTAGTAAATTTGCCCCTAAGATTGTAGCCTGCTTTGTCTTCCTGCACATCATGTCTATGGAACTCATGTAAATAAGTACATCAGTTTTTTAAGGTCAAGGGTTTTTTTCCCTGTCTGGGATTTTTTTTTACCTTGGCCTGGAAGTATAGTTTGATTTAAATGACTTCATAGACAAGTGTAGTCTAAGCATCTTTTGTGTTTTCTTTATTTGTCATTTTTTGTGTTACAGTGAGATGACCCTCTCACTGAGTGGAGTCAATAGCAAATTAATAAATCTTATTTCCCTTAAGGCATTACACCCGGTGTGAATGGTGTGTGAATGGCCTGTAACAGGGTTGAAGCCTTGACATGGAGTTACTGCTCATATGTATAATCATGTGCTAATTCAACCAATGGTGTGACTGCGAGTGATGTGTTGTTTCATTAGCAGAATTTGTTTATTCTTGTTGAGGCCTATATTTATTTTGGTTGCACCTGTCCTTGGAATTTGAAATTATTTTTTATGGGAATTACACAATCCCCACAGATATTACTTTAAGAAAAACTCTTTTTGCATTATCATGAATTTTAAACTATCATATATATACGGTAAATAAAAGTGCATTGTATAATTAGATTGTATGGACATAAGTATTTTAAGTATGATTTATGTACCATTTAAAAAAATAATAGTATAGTAGTTTCTCCTCTCTCTCCTTTAAATCCAAATGCATAATCTTATATATGCTAGATATTCAATTTCTTATAGATCATCCATTTGTCCAGACCCTCCTGGATACTTGTTCTGTATAGTTTTCTCTCATTAACAAACAAAGCCACACAGTTTTAATGCATTTCTCCTGGTCATCAGTATGCAGATTAAATAAAGGAACTTAAAGGAGAACTAAACCTCCACAATGTTAAGTCCCCACTGACCCCCCTCTATTGGCCCCACCCTGCCTCCTCCCTGCACAGTCTTACCCCAGAATTCTGTCCCGTCTTGAAATATTGACAGCACATGCAGATTGAGCACAGCGAAGCTCACGGACGCCATCTTCTAATCTTCGGTAATATTTTTGTCTTCTTCCTCCCCTTCGGCAATTTCCGGTCTCCGTGCAGACTGTGCAGAGGGGAGGCAGGGAGGGGGTAGTGGGGACTTCACATGGGGTTTAGTTCTCCTTTAATAGAGAACCCTGCTGCACATGGCTTAAACCATAGTTCAGTTACAGTAGGTTTAGGGTAATGTACAAGGTACCTGAAGCTGGATACCTGAAATGCAAACTGAGTGAACCTCCTGATTTCTGTGAATAGCAATAAGCATAGACACAGGGGCATTATATATTTTATATATTTATCTTTATTTTTTCCTGTTTTGATCAACACTGCGGTCGATTGACAATCTTGAAAGGAGTCTTTTGCTTATTGAGCAGGACCTAGCGGGGTCAGATAGTTTGGGGGGAACAGAACAGCAGCAGGATGTTGAGGCAGCTAGCTGGGTGACAGTTAGAATATCTAAGGTGGGCAAAAGGAAAATGGAGACTGATCCGGAGCTTATAAATCGCAACAAATTTGCCAGATTGTGTGAAGATGATGGGAGTATGAACTCTGGATTGGCAATTCTAGATGGGGCTGATCTCTCTAACAGCCAGGAGACCAGTTTCTCTAGTAGTGGTGGGGAGGAGAGTAGAGTCAGGCCTAAGCAGATTGTGGTTGTAGGGGACTCAATTATTAGGAAAGTAAATAGGGTAATTTGTCATCCGGATCGCTACAACCGAACAGTTTGCTGTGTACCTAGGGGGTACTAGGGTTCGTCATGTGGCTGATCGGATAGACAAATTATTGGGTGGGGCTGGGCATGACCCAGCTGTCTTAGTGCATATCGGTACTAATGACAAAATAAATGGTAGATGGAAGACCTTAGAGCCTAGATCCCTGAAATCACTCTTTAAGATCAATGAAAGGTCTTCCAATGTCATCTTTTCTGAAATTTTGCCTGTGCCACGTGCAAGTTTAAGAAAACAGCGGGAGTATAGGGAGCTAAATGCATGGCTCAAGTCTTGGTGTAGGAAGGAAGGGTTTGGGTTCCTAGAGCACTGGGCTGATTTTTCGTTGGGGTACAACCTATACAGTCATGATGGTTTGCACCTCAATGGAAGGGGGTCCATGTTGCTAGGGGAAAGAATGGCTAAGAGGTTGGAGGAGTGTTTAAACCAGGTAAGGGGGGGGTGGGTGAGATAAAGAATTATGGGGAAGCTAGGGTAGATGGGGCAGTGGGGTTAGTAAGGGGTCATGGGGGAGGAGTGAGGGGGGCATACAGTTTACCAGCTAAGGAGGTCCCTCTGTTTCAAGGAAAACAGATTAATACTAACTTAACATATAATTTTCCACTAAGTAATGCAAATTTTAAAAGTAAAAGTAGTAACCTCCGCTGTATGCTGGCAAATGCACGGAGTTTGTTAGGTAAAATGGGAGACATAGAATTAATTGCATGCTCTAAAAATTATGATATAATTGGTATCACTGAGACCTGGTGGGATGAAACATGTGACTGGATTGTTAATTTAAATGGTTACACCCTTTTTAGGAGGGACAGAGGGATTAAAAAGGGTGGAGGAGTGTGTTTGTATGTAAAGCCTGAATTAAAGCCATGCACTAAAGAAATACCAATGGCCAGTGGCGGAACTACCGGGGGAGCAGGGGGTGCGAGTGGGCCAGGGCCCCCAGGCAGTCCGTGCGCCACTGAGAAATGCGGCCAAATGCGGCCGTATGAAGGGGGTGGTGGCCAGGCTGCGCGTCACGCACCAGGGCCCACCCCCCTCTAGGATCGCTACTGCCAATAACTGACAGTGGTGAGGGTGTAGAATCACTCTGGGTAGAGATTTTGACTGGGCAAAAGGTTACAAAGAGGATTATCATTGGTGTATGCTATAAACCACCTTGTATAAGTGTCGAGTATGAAGCCCAGCTACTCTTGCAGATACAAGCGGCTTCACAGCTGCGTCAAGTTGTTGCTATGGGGGACTTCAATTATCCAGACATTGACTGGGGTAATGGGGTTGCTAAGACAGAAAAAGCTAGTAGGTTTGTAAATATGCTGAATGACAACTTTTTATTCCAGCTCGTTCAAGAACCTACTAGGAATAACTCTCTTTTGGACCCTGTAATAATTAACAATACTGAACTCATCTCTAACATTTGTGTGGGTGAGCATTTAGGGAATAGTGATCATAACATGGTCTCCTTTGAGATTCTGTTGCAGAAGCAATTCTATAAGGGAGTAACTAAAACACTAAATTTCAGACCTGCAAACTTTGACAGTATAAGGGCATCTCTGCAACATATTAAGTGGGAAATGCTTTTCACAGGGTTAAACACGGAACAAAAATGGGAAGTCTTTAAAATGCTGCTTAATAAATATACTTGTCAGTATATTCCACTTGTAAGCAAGGAACGTTGTTGCAAAGCAAAAACTTTTTGGTTCAATAGAAGCATCGGTGTTGAGGTGGGTAAGAAAAGACGTGCTTTTAAGGCTTTCAAGTTAGCTGGGACAGCCGAATCATTTATAAGGTACAAGGAGGCAAATAAATCATGCAAAGAAGCTATAAGGCAAGCTAAAATTTATATAGAAAAGGATGTTGCAGCAAGCAGTAAAAAGAATCCAAAATTATTTTTTAAATATTTTAATAGTAAAAAAATGAAGCAGGAAGGGGTGGGACCCTTACTATCAGAGGGGGGTCAGCTGGTTGATGAAAACAAAATAAAAGCACAGATTCTGAACTTATATTTTTCATCTGTCTACACAAATGAGCAACCAGTAAGTGAAGGTTTCCTTCTTAATATTACCAATTCTAGTAATACAACTAATGATGCATGGTTCATACATGAAGAAATTCAAAAGAGACTAGAACATGTTAAGATTAACAAAGATCCGGGCCCAGATGGTATTCATCCCAGGGTAATTAGCGAGCTTAGCTCTGTGATTGCCAAACCTCTTTACTTAATTTTTCAGGATTCATTGAGATCTGGCATAGTGCTGAGAGACTGGCAAATTGCTAATGTGGTGCCTCTATTCAAAAAAGGATCCTGTTCTCAGCCTCAAAACTATAGGCCAGTTAGTCTGACGTCAGTGGTAGGAAAGCTTTTTCGAAGGGTTAATAAAGGATAAGATACTGGACTTCATAGCAAATCATAATACTATGAGTTTGTGCCAGCATGGTTTTATGCGTAATAGATCTTGCCAGACTAACTTAATTTCTTTTTATGAGAAGGTAAGCAGGGACCTAGATTCTGGGATGGCAGTGGATGCTAAAGCATTTGATACAGTCAGGGCCGGTCTTACCAACTGCGGGGACCAATTGGAGCAACTTTGGCGGGGCCCCCCAAATGTAAAGAGCCAGTAACATTTTCTAGTAGACAATGTATGATGATCTAAATTACAGAAAGATCCGATATCTGGAAAACCACAGGTCCCAAACATTCTGGATATTTTAAATTCTCTGTATTTTTCCTAAAACTACTCAATATTTCTCATTGTTTTCTGTCAATGTGAACACTTATTCAGATGACAGTTTACTTTTAAAGTTAGAAAGGTATCAACAATAAACTGCATGAAAAACAACAGTGAGCATAATGCATATTTTAACTTATGACATCAAATTATATATATTTACAGTCATATGAAAAAGTTTGGGAACCCCTCTCAGCCTGCATAATAATTTACTCCAGCTTCAACAAAAAAGATAACAGTGGTATGTCTTTCATTTCCCAGGAACATCTGAGTACTGGGGTGTTTTCTGAACAAAGAGTTTTAGTGAAGCAGTATTCAGTTGTATGAAATTAAATCAAATGTGAAACACTGGCTGTGCAAAAATTTGGGTACCCTTGTAATTTTGCTAATTTGAATGCATGTAACTGCTCAATACTGATAACTGGCAACACCCAATTGGTTGGATTATTTTTAATTTTTCTCTGTAATAATAAAACAGTAGCTTGTACTTGATCCCAGCTAAGATATAATTAATCCTTATTGGAAGCAAAACCAGCCTATTGGGTTTATTTAATGTTTACATGATTTTTTAGTGGACCTAAGATATAAAGATCCAAATTACAAAAAGATCCATTATCCGGAAAACCCCAGGTCCCGAGCATTCTGAATAACTGGTCCCATACCGGTACTTTGCATTTTAGAGCTGAAATCCGCTGTGTATGCCTGCATCTGGACCAACCCGAAGGTTTTGGGAACAGGTAAGGAGGCTGATGCCAGAGTCAGAACTGATCAGCCACCTCTTATATATGACAGATTTGTAAGTGAGAATTTGTAACTTACAATCATTACCACTAATACTGTGTATGTATTGTATTTATTGTACCACTAATACACACAAAGGTGCTGTACTGGGAACCTTTGACCATGACAGTTGCAAACAAGGATGGCAATGCTGGGATTGGAATGCTTTGTTGTAACGGACTAGAAAACAAAATACCATTTACCGGTACTGTAAAAGAATAGCATATTGCAAGTTACGGAAAGCCATGTATACACCACAAGGCAACATATATGCTATGGAGCTGCAAAATAACTTCTGACATCATGTGGTATACAGTATATATTACTTTTATAACTATTATTATTCTCTACAAAAGAATTGAGTTATAGCCATAACACCACTATGCACGACTTATATTGGGAATAATGCACACTTATTGTAAAACATAAGCAGATCCATGATGATCAAGTGCATTTACACAGGTCATAGACACCTAATATCCTTATAACTTAAAGCAATGGTACTTTATTTTTCTGATATAGGTTTCTAGTTTCAATAAGTCAGGTCCCACTAGTGACATTATAAAGCAACAATTAAAGGAAAAGGAAAGTCATAAATCAATGGGGGTGCCAAAAACATGCTCCATCTCATGTGTCTGGTATGGTGACATGGGTACAGGCAACAAAGTGATGGATTGGCTCCATTAACTCATGCATTGCCATGTGGTGGAGTAAAAGCTTGTATGTAAGGGCCCTTAGACGGTTAAGCTTTGCTTATGGTACATTAAGGTGGCAGATGTAACATTCATGACCTGGAGGTGGGCATTGAAAGTACTGTTTCTATTTCTGCAGATGATACTAAATTGTGCAGAACTATAGGTTCCATGCAGGATGCTGCCTCTTTGCAGAGTGATTTGTCTAAATTGGAAAACTGGGCAGCAAACTGGAAAATGAGGTTCAATGTTTATAAATAAGGTTATGCAAAAATAATATAAATGCAAGTTATACACTAAATGGCAGTGTGTTGGGAGTTTCCTTAAATGAAAAGGATCTAGGGGTCTTTGTAGATAACACGTTGTCTAATTCTGGGCAGTGTCATTCTGTGGCTACTAAAGCAAATAAAGTTCTGTCTTGCATAAAAAAGGGCATTAACTCAAGGGATGAAAACATAATTATGACTCTTTATAGGTCCATGGTGAGGCCTCACCTGGAGTATGCAGTGCAGTTTTGGACTCCAGTCCTTAAGAGGGATATAAATGAGCTGGAGAGAGTGCAGAGACGTGCAACTAAATTGGTTAGAGGGACAGAAGACTTAAATTATGAGGGTAGACTGTCAAGGTTGGGGTTGTTTTCTCTGGAAAAAAGGCGCTTGCGAGGGGACATGATTACACTTTACAAGTACATTAGAGGACATTATAGACAAACGGCAGGGGACCTTTTTACCCATAAAGAGGATCACCGTACCAGAGGCCACCCCTTTAGACTAGAAGAAAAGAACTTTAATTTGAAGCAACGTAGGGGGTTCTTCACAGTCAGGACAGTGATGTTGTGATGGCTGATTCAGTTAATGTCTTTAAGAATGGCTTGGATGATTTTTTGGACAGACATAATATCAAAGGCAATTGTGATACTAAGCTCTATAGTTAGTATAGGTATGGGTATATAGAATTTAATTAAAAGTAGGGAGGGGTGTGTGTATGGATGCTGGGTTTTCATTTGGAGGGGTTGAACTTGATGGACTTTGTCTTAACTATGCTACTTTGCCTTTACTAAACAACAAATTAAAAAAGTAGAGAAACCGGAACAGGCAGTAACTAGCTGCTCAGTGTTTTATTGGCACAAGTGCCAACAAAACATTGGGCAGCTAGTTATTGCCTGTTTTTTCAATGTATATGCCATTGCATCATGAGTGGGTGTGCATATGAGAAGACCAGGATATAATTTCCTCCATTGTTGGACTTTCTTTATTCTCTACCTTTATTAAACTACCTGGTGCAAACTACCTCATGACCCCCATCACTTAGCAAGGGCCCCATACTACTAAGTTCACAGTGCCCCCCCCCTACAGGGGCCCCCAATAATTGGCCCACTGGTCACCTTGGTCCCTTGAATTGTGGCCCCTGCCAACAATAAAATGGGTCCCCAATGAAAAAAGGATGCCCCTTGTATGCATGGAGCCCATGACTGAATCACCCTCTGTACCACTCAATAAGGTTACGTACAAGATAGGGTCTGTAGGTTTGTTCTTAAGTTGAATTAGTATGTAAGTTGAAACATATATATTAACTTATTAAATGTAACTCAGACAGATGTCTGTCTTAACATAATATTTATTTTTACCTTTCTGTGCTCTGCAGTAGACAACACTCACCAGAGGGGATTGGGGCAGGTGTTTATTAAAGTTAAATGCTAATAAAAGTCAAGCAAACCATAGTATGTTACTGTAACAGCCCTGTCTGTAAGTGTGAGTTGTATGTATGTCGGGTGTATGTAACTGGAGCACTCACTGTATGCAGAATGCATCAAATGATAAGCTCCCTAGATAAAACACATGCATACACATTATAGATGCTGCTCTATTAACATTTTTGTGTGCAAGATTGGCTTACCTTTATGTAAAACAGGAAAAGAAAGATATCTAATGTGAATCAAATAACACACACATATATATATATATATATCACCCTTAAAAATGGAAAAGACGCCAGCGTTTTTTCGGAAAATCTTAACTTTTTTTGAAGCAATCCCTATCTACTCTATTGCACTTCGCTTGGTCTGAGGTGGCGAAGGCAAGTCTGGCGCAAGAGGTAAAGTTCAGTAAAATGCGCAAGTTAGTGAATTATGTCGTCCCTTCGCCATAGTGCAACTTCACCTGGCGTAAGGGAGCGAAGTAGTGCTAGAGTAGGTCCACTTCGCTAGCGAATTTACGCCAGCGCCTGTTAGTAAATAGGCAAAGTAACAAAATGACGTCACGCTGGCAAATTTGCAGTAGCATTAGCCGCCTCGCTCTTAAGATATAACCTGCTTTGTCTTCTTGCACATCATGTCTATGGAAAGAAGTACATCATTTTACAGTTTTTTCAGGTCAAGGGTTTTTTCCCTGTCTGTGGCAAATTGGCCACCACTTCAGATGGATTTTTTTTTACCTTGGCCTGGAAGTATAGTTTGATTCAAATGACTTCATAGATAAGTGCAGTCTAAGCCTCTTTTGTGTTGTCTTTATTTGTCATTTCTTGTGTTACAGTGAGATGACCCTCTCACTGAGGGGAGTCAATAGCAAATTAATAAATCTTATTTTCCTTAAGGCATTACACCCGGTGTGAATGGTGTGTGAATGGCCAAAACAGGGTTGAAGCCTTGACATGGAGTTACTGCTCATATGTATAATCATGTGCTAATTCAACCAATGGTGTGACTGCGAGTGATGTGTTGTTTCATTAGCAGAATTTGTTTATTCTTGTTGAGGCCTATATTTATTTTGGTTGCACCTGTCCTTGGAATCTGATATTACCGTTTTAATACTTATTTAAGGGGGTATTTTACCTGAAAATTATGATTCAGTACAATGTAGACAGTGATATTCTGAGATAATTTGCAAATGGTCATAATTTTTATGGTTTTAGAATTATTTGCATTTTTGTTCAAAATTGCTTTTAACATCAAGAACTCGGAGTAAAACAATTTTTGGCAACTTCATTCAATCTTTCTGATTTTGACTTTTTTTCTAACTTACTTATTACTGAGTGGTTGCTATGAGTAACTGCATCTATATTAGTATATTACTCGCCCCCTGTTCATTGTCCAGATATGCAAATTTTGTAAGCAATAAATACAGTATGGGTGAAATGGAATGGGGAAAGGGTCTCAGATGTGTTGGTCTGCCCATGTTCATCTTATATATTTGGTGTGCTTCCTCCCTATGGGAATTCTTGTATGAAATTTGGCTTGGAAGTAGCTGGAGGAGTTGAACGCACCCTATGGAGAGAAAGTAAGTGGTGTGCCGAAGAAAATGTATGTTGGTATATGTTAAGCTTTACATCCTCTTCAGGAATTACACAATCCTCACAGATATTACTTTAAAGGGATACTGTCATGGAAAAACATGTTTTCCCAAAACACATCAGTTAGTAGTGCTGCTCCAGCAGAATTCTGCACTGAAATCCATTTCTCAAAAGGGCAAACAGATTTTTTTATATTCAATTTTGAAATCTGACATGGGGCTAGATATTTTGTCAGTTTCCCAGCTGCCCCAGTCATGTGACTTGTGCCTGCACTTTAGGATGGAATTACTTTCTGGCAGGCTGTCATTTCTCCTATTCAATGTAACTGAATCAGTCTCAGTGGGACTTGGCTTTTACTATTAAGTGCTGTTCTTAGATCTTCCAGGGAGCTGTTATCTTGTGTTAGGGAATTTTATTTAAAATATTCAAAGAATACAATGATAACAAATCAAATTACAACACAGATATTTACAATTCAAATCAAATATCAAACATTAAATTTCAACAAAAAGAAAAATTAATACCATCCCACATTCTTTTGTTTATATCAGTTTCTTTGGTTTTGATATACACAATGTCCCGACAGATTGCATTTGTAACATTTGCTACTGACAGGTGGAGTTGACTGGTGGTCAGTCGGCATCTCATGTGCCACAGATGGTACCTCAATACTGCAATTATTATGTACAATGTGAACCTGTCTTTCCCTTCTGCCCTGTATCCCTCCACCACTCCATACGAAAACTCAGAAAACCCAAGACTTTTTAACACAGTCAGATCCAAACACCTCGCCACACTTTCCTTTAAAGAGGATGATGTTGTGCATTCTATGAGAAAGTGCTGCTGTGTCTCCTCCACCCCACACCCCCATGGGCACTCTCTATCAACAATACTGAGATATCTGAGATTACCTCTCACAAAGAGTTTGCCTTGTAGGGGCAGCCAAGAAATGTCCCAGAACTTTCTGGACAACCTTTTACTTGTGAGGAAGCGAATACATTCCTCTAGTATTTTCTCTGGCTAGTCTTTGACACAAATAGGTGAAATAAAATGAAGATCCAGCACTTTCCAATAAATGCTTTTTCTGTGAAGGGACTGCATGTCTCCTGCACTAATATTCCATTTCTAATAGATTTTAGCCTCCTCTTATCCAGACCTCTTTCACCCTGCCACCAAGTAGCCAATCTCTAATAAAAGGCGATGCCCAGTCTCTAACACTGATTTTCCACAGAGACTCTCCCCTCTGCACCACCCCTCCAAAGTTAAACTTCAGAAAGATGGTGCAGAAGAAAACCACTGGACATGGCATGTCCACCCCTCCCCTTTTCTTCTGCAGGAAAGTGATCCCCTTTTTTACCGGGTTGAACCTATTCCCCCAAAGCATTTGGAAGAACAAGCTCTGGATCCGGGCATAGAGAGATTCTGGCAACAAAAAGACATAAGAAACAAAAAGAAAAAGAGGAACTAGGAAAGTCTTAATAATGTCAATCCTTTCTCTATAGGTCAGCTTCCATGATTTCCACGCTGAACTTTTGCTAGACTAGCATTCAGTTTGTCTTCCCAATTTGCCTTAGAGAGGTCTCCCTTACCAAATTTATTGCCCAGAATTCTAACTAAACCTGGGGCCACTGGGAATTTCTGAAGCCTATAGCTTGGTTCACCGCCTAGAGTCCAAAAAGCTGCCAACTTTTCCTGGTTGATCTGAGACCCTGAGGCCTCAGTGTAATATCCGATGCACTCCAAAACCTTTCCCTCCTCCTCAGGTTTTGATATTACCAGAGTGACATCGCCTGTGTAGGCTATGGACTTAAAGGATCGACCCAACAGTAGTGAAACACCCCCAAGTCCACAATCCTGCAGTCTCCTCATAAATGGGTCCAACGAGAAAACATACAGATGTGGACTCAGAGGACATCCCTGCCTCATGCCAGCTCTCACCAAAAATTCCTCACCTTTCCAACCATTAATAAATGGGAAGCTCTTTGCCCCGCTGTACAAAATTCTAAGCCATCTAATGAATTCATCCAGAATGCAGTATCTTTGCAAAGCATCCCATTTCGCTTGGTCTAAAGAGAGAAAGTATTTGCCCCACTGCCAAGCCTTGCACCTCTCCAATGCTTCCCCGAGAGAGAAAACACCACCAAAAATTTCCCTTCCCTCCAATAAACAGAACTGAGAACTAGAAAGAAGAGACCCAGCCACCTCACCCAGCCTTTGTGAGAGAATCCTAGCCAGGATCTTCCTATCACAATTGAGAAGGGCAATCGGCCTCCAATTCTCAATGTGCCTCGAATCCTTCCCCTTTGATATCAGAACCAGAGAGGAGGACTGCATAGATGAAGGAAGGCACCCCTTTTCCAGACAGTCATTAAAGACTTCAGTAAGAACCGGAACCAACTCCTCCTTAAATGTGCTGTAAAACTCTGCAGTGAAACCATCTGGCCCAGGGGCCCTCCTTTTCTGCTGTTTCTCAATCGCTTGCAGTACTTCCTCCTCTGTTAACTTGGACACCAATGGGGAAAAAGTCCAAACTGTCAGCGTTTGAAACTGGGGTTGCCTCCAGGAAAGCTTGGATCTTACCCTTATCCAAAACCCTTTCTTTGTAAAAGTCAGTGTAGTAGGACCCCACAACCTCCAGGATACCCTCCCTAGAAACTTCCAATTCACCCTGAAGGTCGTAAAGGCCCCCAACCCGCTTCCTCTTAACCGTCTCCTTACAGTTCTGGTAAGGGTCCGGGGAACATGAAGTTCCATAGTCCCTCTCCAGAACCAGGGACTTAAACCGGTTGTACTGACACCGCCTCAATAAGTACTTAAGCCGGATAACTTTTTCTCCCGCCTCCCCATCCGAAATACAGATTTCAAGTTTCCTAATTAGAGACCAGCTCTCTCTCTTTAGCCCTCCCTTTCTTAAAAGAGGCAGTTCTGAAACAGGTCCGGAAAGTATCCTTAGCTACATTCCACCAATCTACAACAGAATCATAAAACTCTATCTTAGATATTTGTATCCTCAAAAAGTCCCTAAAACCTGTCTTCACACCATCCTCTTCCAACAACTCTTTCCCTAGTCTCCAAAGCCCCTTACCAGAGCTTGAGCTTCCCACTGCACCATAGTGAAAGGATAAACCTAAATGGTCTGAAAATTCTACCACCACCTCCTTAAATTTTTAACAAGAATTAAGTCAATACTACTACCTCTGGGACCACATCTATAGGTGTACTGACTCTTCCTCCCACCAAATGTGGCCAAATCCACCAACCCTGCCTCTTCTATGAAGTTCTTAAAAAACAGGCACTCATATTTATTGATTGTCCCTGTTTTGTCCTTATCTCATAACAACTGGTTGAAATTGCCAGCAAAAATGACTGGCATTGATGTGAATAGGAACTGTTTGACATCTAACAAGAGGGACTTCCTTTCTGCGATTGTATGAGGCCCATATATATTAATGAGCCGTAGCATCTGTCCCTCAAATAAAACATCTAGTACCATGCATCTACCAAACAGGACATCAACTACTTTCTTTATTACAAAATGCTTGTTACCCTTGAACAGAACCTCGATACCCCCCGCTGGCTCTGTACCCATGGACCAGAAAGAAAGCCCTTCCCTCCATTCCCTTTTTGCCTCTCGGATATCCTGTAAAGATGAGAACATTGTCTCCTGGAGAAAGATTATATCTGCATCACATTGCTTATAGTATTCATACGCCAAAAAACGGCAATTTCTACTTTTGATACTACAGGTGTTAACTGTAAGGAAATCAAGGGACAGATCCATTTTTTAGTTTTTTTTCCAGGACAACATGACTCTTCTCACCTGTTCTCTTGACCTGCACCCTGGGGCCCAGATTCAAATCCTCCTGTTTCCATGCACTCCTCCTCATCTAAAGACTCCCACTCTAAGTCTAAAGATAAGTCATCCACATCTTTTTTGCTCTTTTTTTCTACTGGTATCTTGTACCTTGCTTTTTCTCTTTAAATCTATTTTGGTCCTTGAAAACCATTTTGCCCACAATGTTCTTTCTTTTTTACAGTTTTCTTCCTCCCCCCCTCTTTCACAGTTTCCCATCCCTCTTCTTCCTCTGAGCCACCACCTTCACCTTAAACAGAATTTTCTTTGGGGGGGATGTCTGTCACTTTCCACCTGAGCACTCCACTTTTCCTGAATGACTGGCACACTTTCTGTCATCTTTTCCCTCATTTGCTCCTCCAAATTAGGACAAGATTTCTTAACATTACACCAGGCTTCCGGGCAATTCCTGTAGGTGTGACCTGTTTTTAAACACAAATTGCACCTGTTCTGATTGATGAAATCTTTGCTAATATGCCCAGTTTCACCACAAAATGCACATTTCTTCATGCTGAATTTTCCTGCTAGGTGAGTTCTGGCTCCACATTTGAAACACAGCCTGGGTTGCCCAATATAGTAGCACACACCCCTATCTTTACCAATAAAGAAAGAGGTTGGCAGGTGTTTCTGTGAGTAGCCCTCTGTGTTTAACTTCACCTGCACCTTACATCCCCCACCCAAAAATCCTCTTCATCTTATATTTTTACAAGGGGGATAACACAGTGCACTGCCTGCACAACCAGATCACAATGTCCTCAGGGTGTACAGACTAATTTTTCATTATAATTGTCACATTCTTTAATTCGGGTTTGGAGACGAGTATTACTTTAAACTTTTGCCACTCTTTAGCTCCCTTTTTCAAGTTATAGCGCCTCCAAAATTCCTCCAACCCCAGGGGCAGCTTAAAACTTATATCAAACTTAGTGTCAGTAAAGCTGAGCAGCTCATACACATCCTCTGGGATAAAACCAAGAATTTGTTTAATAAGATTTCTGGCAACAAATCTCCTACCTAGGGAAGTCCTCCCTCTCACCAACTAACTTTATTTTCACCACATTGCGCCTTTTGCCATATTCTTCTTCCTCTTCATTACTTTGCACAGAATCAAACAGGTTTTTCTTTCCCCACACACTGCCCCCTGTCCCAACATTTTCACTGGAGCCCTGAGCATTGGTCCCAACCTGCTGCATATTTGCACTGACATTTGTAGGTTTCTCATTTGCACTCACACCCCCAGGCTGCACCTTATTCACACTTGAAGCTTTTACATTCACACCTTGTAGGCTGAACTTTACCATTCACCTTTGCAGGCTGCACATTAGCACATTTGTACACACAGCTGCAGGCTGCACATTTACACACACACAGCTGCAGGCTGCACATTTGCACAGACAGTGGAAAGCTGCTCATTAGCATGCGTGCTGGAGGGTTGCTCATTAGTATGCATACCTGAGGGCTGCACAGCAGTATTGGCATGATTAACCTGCTCAGAGAAAGGAGCAGCATTTACACACATAGAAACCTTTTCTTTCTGCAACAGAATGTTCTGATTCTGGCCCAACACAACAGAAATAGCAGTAGTATTAGGAGCAGCAGGAGACCCATCAGAACCCACATGTGCATTTTCTTTAAGCAGTTGAGAAACTTTAGTGGATCTCATCACAGCCACATCCCCTCCCCCCTCTTAATCTCATCAAACCATTTTTTGTTATCATAAAGTTCTTTCCATGGCTCCAACACAGTCAGAACAGATTTAATATGAGCCTCAATCTCCTCCAATTCCTTATTCAGGTAGGCCAGTTACCTAATGGTGTCAGTCCTTCTCTGTCCTTTCAAAAGTTTCAGGTCCCTAATCAGTAGCGTCACTAGAGGGGGGCGCAGCCGGGCCCCGCCCCCCGCTCATACGGCCGCATTTGTCAGTGGCACGTGAGCTGCCAGGGGGGCCCTGAGGGGGTGTGGGCCCTGGCCCGCTCACACCCCCTGCTGTTCCGCCACTGTCCCTAATGAGCAAATGAATGCCCTTAGCCAGAGTGCAATGCTAAGGGCTCTTACTCATGAGCGTTTTTACCTGCGCTCCCCTGCGTTCCGTTTTTCGTCGTTCAGCCGCAGGGGAGCGCAGGAATAGACGCATTTCATTATTTCAAATGGGGCTGTACTCGAACGCATGCGCCTGTGTGAGTACAGCCCCATTTGAAATAATGAAATGCGTCTATTCCTGCGCTCCCCTGCGGCTGAACGCCAAAAAACGGAACGCAGGGGAGCGCAGGTAAAAACGCTCATGAATAAGAGCCCTAAGTCTCTAAACATTTCAGTTCATTTAACCCTTTAATGATGGTATCATATTCAATTGTCAGACTGCCACTGGCCACATTACAGTCTTTAGCTCCAGTCTCTCCAGATACAGGCTTAGCACAGTCTCTGTATCCACAATCCCTTTATCAGAGGAGGGAAAAGCAGATTTAAACATAGCAGGTTTCCCCGCAGTCACATCCTCTCCTAGAGGTAAGTCCCCAACATCCCCCTCAGCTGCAAACAAGTCCTCACTCACCACCATGCTGGGCCCCAGCTTTGCATCAGGAGTCTTTGGATCATCACAGCCTTGTAGGGCACATTCAGCCACCCTGCGTGCAATGGCACCTGCAGCACTCTCTGCACCAGCAGCCATTTCCAGGTCACATGACTCCCTGTGAACACTCTCAGCCAGACTCGCTTTCCCTTCCAACTCCATAGCCTCCACAGTAGCCCGTAGCTCCTCCTGTATCAGCACCTGAATCCGGTCAGCCATCACAGTTCTCCTCTACATCACTGCTAGATGAAGCACCACTTCCTTTCCTCAAATGGCTTTTTGCTGCCTTAGACTTGCCCCAGAATTCTGTCCCCTCTTGAAATAGTGACTGCACATGCAGAGTGAGTGCAGCGAAGCTCACGGGCGTCATCTTCTAATCTTCAGTAATCTTTGTGTCTTCTTCCTCCCCTTCGGCAATTTCCGTCTCTTTCGGCTCTTGTGCAGTTGTCAAGAAGCAAAAGATTGCTCCAACTGTGCATGCGCCATTACGCCAATCACTTTACTTTACCGAAGAGAAGATGGCGTCCGTGAGCTCTGCTGCGCTCATTCTGCATGTGCAGTCACTATTTCAATAGGGGACAGAATTCAGGGGTAAGACTGTGCAGAGGGGAGGCAGGGAGGGGGGGGAGTGGGGACTTCACATGGGGTTTAGTTCTCCTTTAATAGAGAACCCTGCTGCACATGGCTTAAACCATAGTGCAGTTACAGTAGGTTTAGGGTAATGTACAAGGCTCAGTGCCTACTCTGTATCGCCAGCATCTTTGTAGGTAAGGCGGTGCACAGAATCAATCTGCTGTCTTAAGGACAATATAAACCTTCCAAAGTAGTGTTTCTCCACTCAATTTCATAGCACTGGGACTGGGTACACAGGAGATCTGACAGTTGTGCTGAGCCCTTAGTCATTTAGTAATTAAGCGATTGAACGCAAAATCTGAAAATGTGTTCAAAGCACATTTATGGCTCTATATTTTTATGTATGTTATCAAAATATATTATCTACTTTATAAAATGTATCTGTGGTCTCTTGTACGTGGGAAAGACCATCACAACAGTTAGATACTGGATGGCAAATCATAGATCCTCTATACGCCTTGCTCTTGCCTCTGGGAAAGCTGATATGATTGCAACCCACTTTCTAAAATTTATTTTTTCACCTTGAAAAAGGCTTGGGGGTATATTTATCCAAGAGTGAAATTAAAGATCACTACAGTCCGCAAGTGTGAATTTAAAAATCCTATAGAAATGAATGGAGAGAGGCGTTTTTTCACTCTAGGGACTGTGGTGATCTCTAACTTCACTTTTTGATAAATATACTCCTTGGGGGTAAATTTACTTACCTCCAAAAATCCGCCAGCGCTGGCTTCTCGCACATCGCAACAATTCACCAGGCGTAAATTCGCCTGGACAACACAAATTCACGAAGATCCACAGTTGCGCACAGGGTACCGAACACTTGCGAAGTGTTGCTACCAATAATACGATCAGCAGTTCGAAGTTACGCTAGCGTTGGCTAATTTGCATATGGTGTGCAGTTAGAGTACAATGGACATACATGTTGCAGCAAATACATTACACTACACAAGGCCAGGGAACCTTAATAAAATAGAGTTGTTATATTGCCCTACACATGTGCCCACTGTATAGTTTATGTGCCATATGTAAGGAAATGAAGGGGGGAAGCCGGGTACCCTAAAAAAAATGTACACACTTTTGCAGGCTATCACCCTGAAAAAATGAAAATACGCAAGCATTTTTTGAGACTTAGAAAAATGTTCAACAACATTTCAAGTAAGTCCTATCTACTTCATTGAACTTCACCTGGTCTAAGGTGGCGAAGGCAACTCTGGCGATAATGGTCAGTAAAATCAAAAACTTAATGAATTTGCATAGTAACGCTCTTTCGCCAGAGAGAAAATTTGCCTGGCATTAGAGTGCGAAGTTGCGCCAGAGTCTATCTCTTTACTGTTAGTAAATTGGTGAAGTGCTGAAATGATGTCACGCTGGCGAATTTTCGCCAGCGTTAGCCACTTCACCCTTTAGTAAATTTCCCCCTTGGTGTCCAGCCGAAAAGTCAGTTTCTGCTACAATAAATCTCACTTGATGTTGTACACATAAGTGTGATGAGATAAAATGTTTAAAAACAATGTTTAAAAGATATATTTTGATGTATACTTTATTCCTGTAATATAAACTGTATTATCTTTGTATATAAGGACCTGAATTCAGTTCATGCAAAAAAAAAAACAGAGATATAAATGTTGTCAGCATGAACACTCGAGCCCAAGGAGATGGCCACTTTACCCAACCATGGAATGCTCACATTCCTTTGAATGATCTTTCTTTTCCACAACACGGTACATGCAGGTTTTCTTATTAAATAAAACCTCACACCGTGCCTCGTCATATGCCACTGGTCTA